>NC_143139.1:68870530-69173560 GCF_059928025.1 Delphinapterus leucas
ACTTTAGGGCTTTTCAAGTATACGAATATATGTATATAGGTGTGTGTTTATATTTGTGTAAACATCATAAGTAACTGAAAATAAATATTTAAACATTAAGATTTTAAGTTCTGTATAAAAGCTGTGGGCGCTAATGTTTTTATAATGACCTCACTGTTATTATGTTTTAGCATGTTTCATGACTGTAGTATTAGTTTTTTATTGCTACATAACAAATTACCTCAAATAGTGCTTACAATAACACATATTTATTATCCTGTGGTTCACATGTTTCAGGGGTCAGTACTTCTCAGATGATTGCAAGGCTGCAATGAAGATTTTGGCCAGCATGCCTTCTCATCTGAAGCTTGGGGTCCTCTTCTAAGTTCATTCAAGTTACTGGCAAAATTCAATTCCTTGTACTTTTAGAACTGAGGCCCTCAGCTTCTAGATGCTATTCTCTCCATTGGTGGCTCAGAAAGTATTTGTTGCTTCTTCAAGGCCAGCAGGTCAGCATTTCTGCTGTTTTGAGTTTCTTCTTTCATGGAATACCTGTTTTAAGGGCCTCACCTCGTTAGATCCCATGTACCACAGACTGCTCTAAGTCTGGATGCTGTGTGCTGGGCCACAAGGCCAGTTGCTCAACGCCTGTGTGCCTGTCGGGCCCATGATCCCCAACTAATTTGCACCTTGTATCCCCAGGCCTATCTTCACTGCTCACCAACATGCTTCCTTGTCTCACGGACTTCACGTTCCAAGATAAAATTAAGAATTTCAAGGTGGAGACAGTAGAGCTTTAAACCAAGTGCAGGGCTCTTCTGAGAGCAAGAGCCTATGCCTGTCCTGTCTGTGTTTGCTTATTAAACTAAAAGACTAGAATTATAATACCTACTTTATAGGGTTGGTAATGATATTAAATGAGAAAATGTATATGAAGAATTTATAGCAGGGTCTGTTACGTAGCAAACACTCAATAGATATTAGTCCTTATGTTATTACAAGGATTAGTTATAAGGACATATAAGACTCAGTCACCTACTCAAAGGTGTCTAGTCAGAGAGACAGGCATGTGAACAGCTTATTACAACAATACAATAAATAAAAACCACTAGGCATTGAGAATTTTAAAATGCACTGTTTACAAGAAACTTATAGAGGTGAAACTGACAGATATGTAATTATAGTTCAGTATGATTAGTGTAATTTCCAAATCTACTAATCTGTAGAAGATCTCAGGAGAATGTTGCTCCTACTCTAACATTAAAAGAAAAAGGAGGATAATTTAAGAAATCATAACTTTCCTGGGCTCATCACAGAGCCAAGGTCGTAAGGTAACTAGGTAAACTGAATTCCAAAGGGTGACAAGCCCCTCCAAAAAGACCTTGGACATGCAAACTATTTGGCCTTTCAGTACAGTGTAAGAGCGAGCACAAGTGGTAGACATAAATATGTATAAAAAGGAAACAACTGAAATTTTAATAAATTTTCAAAGATTCTGTGTGGGTCATCAAGAGAATTTAGAATCCCTAGAAACCTAAGACACAAAGGTCACCTAAGCTTCCTCACCAGCTTTTTAATACAGGTCCGTGCTGGGTGCATATGAGAAAGAGTAGGATCAGGAAAAGGAGTCCTGAAGAAGCAGCTCCTGGAGGAGAGGCATGAAATCCATACTCTTCTCTCATAGGAAGCAAAGTCTTCCTTCCACAGTGGCAGAGGAAGAACGCTCAATGGTCAAGATTTTGTACTTTTGCAGTGACGCAAAGCCACGCTGCTGGGGGGAGGGGGGCAGGAAACTCACTCTTGCCGAAGACTCACCATCCTTACGCACCAGGGGAGATGGAAGGAAAGCTGAGAAAACCCCACCCTCAAGATGAACTGCACAGGGCTTACCTAAGACTGGGACTAGAGCGAGAGAACTGAGAAACCTGCCTGCCCCCGCCATGAGGTTTGCACCAAATAATAAACACCAGCAGGCACCTGCTGGGGTAGCATCAGGAGCACAGAGACCCTTCCTACGTCATAAACGTGGGGCCTGCTCAGAGCTGGGCGGGCGAGGAGGAGAGCCCTCCAGGACTCTAGGCTTCACACTAAGCAGGAGATAGCAGGGTCCTCCACTCAAGGACCCAGAATCATCTTCATTGATATTTAGGCTATAACAGAAAACTGCCAGTAGATGGCATCAAATCTCAACCGGGCCCTGGACAGGTCAAGGTTTCATAGCTGGACTCCTGCACCACCCATCTTGCTAGACATGCGGCCTGGCCCTGGTCATTTCATTATCTTGTCATATTACAATCCTGTATTTAATATTAATTTTTTTTCCTTAATCACCACCTGCCATTATGACATTGAAATATCTTTTTTTTTTTTCTTCTTTTCTGTTTCCAAAACCACATATTCCAAAAGTGGTATTACTTGAGAGATGTTCTGTATGTATGACTGCTTGGGAAGAAGTGAACACACAGCACTCACACACACTCACACACATGTGCACACATGTCACTTTAAGATGAGATAAATGTCCTGGTTTAATTTGTAACGAGTAAAAACTTTTTGAAGGACAGTGGCACACAAGAAAAGAGAGCATAAGGCATGTTTGCGTGTAATTTCTCATGATCCTTAGGGATCCTAATGGAACAGAAAGCTATCATTGACAACATAAGCATGGTAGTATTTGCTGGATCTGGAAAATTCATTTCTTGCTTTATCATAGATTGCCATGGGAGGATGGCTGCCAGATATGGCCAATGAGGAAGTGCATTTTTCTCTTTGCAGCAGCTTTTTACTTTTAGCGTGCATTGATGATCTTGCCTAGATCAGTTATTACACTGGAGATTGGAGAATGGTGGTTTGTTCCTTCTAGGTTTATGCCTTTTAATTTCCTCTCATTTTATTTTGGTTCCAAGAGAAAAAGAAAATGACTATGCAACATCAGGCCACTGGTTTAACCCAACATCAGATCAGTTTAGAAGTCATTATGAGAGGAAAAAGAAATATTTGAGTTGAAAGATATATTAAAAACCCTTTCTCATTGTTTTTGATGAGTTTCCAGCAGGCAAGAGTTTACCTTTTTTGTTTCTCTTCATCATTTCGTTGGTAGTTTGGTGTCTTAAATAAACCTAGACAGGCATATGTGTTATTTATTACATTCCTTATCTTGACCTGCAAGGCTCTATATGATTTTGCCCTTACTTGACCTCTCAACTTCTTCTACAATTCTCTCTTTTAATTAACACAGTACAGATGCACTTGCCCCTTCTTATTTCTCAAGCACATACAACTCTGCTCAGCACTTCAAGGAATATTGCCACATGACTTGTTCTTGTCTTTAAATTCTTACCTTAAGTGTCCTCTCCATAGAGAATTCTTCCCTGACCATTCAATGTAAAGTAGCTGCTACCCGCTCTGTATTACAGGACCCTCCTTAAAAGCCGTCATAGCACTGGTGATATCTGACAGTTATGTTGGTCTTTTCTGTCCTCCTCTAGTATTAGAATGTAAGTTCCAGGAGAGTGGGCATCTTGGCTATCTATTTCTTGGTATATCCTACCACCAAGAATAGGATTGAAAACAAATTTTTAAATAAAAGAAACATCTCAGCTTATGCACTTGTTAAACTTTTATCTTTCCACCATCTTTAATAGGTATAAAATCTGGATTTAAACTTACTTTAAATATATAATGGCCAAGGAGTCTTGTTTCCAGTAAGGGCAATGGTACCTTGGGTCAACCCTTGTACTGAGATGGATTAAGAAAGTGTGGTATGTGTGCATGTGTGTGTATAATATCATAATGGGATGCAATTAAGGAAATTATAGGGCCAAATTCCAAAGTAAAAGAAATAAAACCTAGAGGTGTGAACTTGGTATTTAGCACCATTTTTCCTTTACAGGGATTTGCCAATTCTGGAAGAGGTGACTG
Organism: Delphinapterus leucas; assembly: GCF_059928025.1. Lineage (NCBI taxonomy): Eukaryota > Metazoa > Chordata > Mammalia > Artiodactyla > Monodontidae > Delphinapterus > Delphinapterus leucas. The sequence continues at coordinate 68,874,431 of NC_143139.1, forward strand.
AGAGGCCAAGAAACAGATGAGAAAAGTTTTTGAAAGGTTTACAGAAAGAAAAATTCAGATTGGTTTCAAGGCTTGCCAGGGGCATTGGTAAATCACGCAGGCTTCTGATTAAGATCCTTATGGTCTAAACCCCCCAAATAAGGGTGAAACGTACTTGCAAGGATTGAAGGATTGAAGAAGTGCAATTTCTAATTTCAGTCTCTGATAGTATTAAGGTCATTCTAGTTTGCTGATGACCCCAGCCACCTGCATAAGCAAATGCAAATCTGCTCCAGTGGAAAAAAATCTTCCTAGACCTTAGATCCTCTTTACATATTTGTGTATTGAACCCAGCAGATGATAAAGAACAACTAGGTAAAAAAGAGTGGATATATGTATATGTATAACTGATTCACTTTGCTGTACAGCAGAAACTAACACAACATTGTAAATCAACTATACTCCAATAAAAAAAACCCTAAAAAAACAGGCAAATGAAGAAACAGATAATGTGGCAGAAAAGCAAAAGAACCAGAGAAATAAACCAACAACAGTAAACAGCAACTACAATGAACACCTGCTACATGATTTTAGGAAGCAGTGCATACATTGAGTGCTGAATAATCATCTCACCTTCATGAGTATAAAACTGAACTCTTCATCTTTCCCCCCAAATCCATTCCACCATGGCCTTACTTATCTTTGTCGATGGCAACCCCACGGTTCCAGTGCTCAGCCCAAGACATTGCTGTGGTCTTTGACTTTTTTCTTTTTGTCTCACCCTATATAGGACTGGTAAAGAAATCTTCACTCTTATTTTTAAAAGTACAGATAAATACAGAATCTGATCATTTCTCATGACATTCACAGCTACAAGCTTGCCACCCTGTTCTTACTGAATTGCTTGTGTCTCTGCTTGTCTCAACACAGCAATTAGCATGATTCTGTTAAAGCATACATCTAACCAGAATCTCCTCTGCTCAAAACTTTATAATAGCTCTACTCAGTAAAAGAGGAAGTCCTTAAAATGACGTACAATATTCTATACCTTTCTAAATCCATGCCAAGGCCTTAGAGCAAGTTTTATATCTGTACCATAAAGTGTTTATCTCATCCAAATTTTTACTGTGTAATGTGCCAAAGGATGTCAACTTTATTCATTTTCCTATAATATACATGTTTACACTGAGCCAAGAAATGTTCTTTGGCACTACAAAAACTGCGATGAAAACTATTTACTGGAAACTTACATTAATCATTTTTTAAACTCATAATTTCAGTAGCAGAATTAGGGTTCAGTCATCAAAAATGAAGATTATTATGTTGTTAATGGGCATTGACTGCTGTTGTAAACAAGCAATGCTTTAAAAAATACCTTGATATAATAAATTTATTTTTGCACCAGTTCATCTTATTCCTTTTACCATTTTCCTTTCATGTAATGTTTTCTGATTAAAGTTACCTCTCATTGGGCATCAGATGTCTATTTTATTAACCTATTTTAATCTACTGATAGTCTAAGGATAAATAAACTTGGCTATGTAGGACTGTTAGCCTTAATTTTTTTGTTGTTGCTTCTGTGTAATGTTTCCTGATTAAGGCAATCTCTCATTGGACTCCAGCTGTCTCTTTTACTAATCTATTTAAATATAATGATAGTTAAAAGATAAATAAGCTTGGATGTGAATAAATTTTGATGCAAAGAGCTGCATGGAGCAGAAGTGCTAGAAACTAGAGGACAGCCTTAATTACCATATAGTTATTTCTTTTGTCCATACAGCTACGTTTAAAGCTCCATTTAAATTCAAGATTGTTGAAATTCAAGATTGAAAGTTGAATTTTTACAAGAACATAGTTCCTACTGACCTTCCAGGTATCTATTCTAATTTTTTTCTTTTCCTTATCTACCTAAATGCAAATTATAACTACTCTTTAATTATAATTTATTTTCTTGGATTCAGTCAAATTAGATTATATAATTGAACTAAAATCAGAATAATGAAACAGAAGTTGAGACAATGCTATACACCCATTTTATATAAACTTTTTTTTGGCAAGATGACTAATATGTTAATAAATCTAACAACCTTGGTTAGTGTCACCATGACCTGGACCCTCCTAGTCCACATCCTGAATCAGGATCTCAGACGTCACCCAGAGTGGAACTTGTGACATGTTAGTGGAAAAATGGAAACCACATTTTGATACTCAGTTCTGGGGAGGAAACTGTTTTGCCAAAAACAATTTGCCTTGTAATTTTTCATTTCAGTTATCTGCAGCATGATGGCTAAAATGTGTTTTCTTCTCTTTTGTTCTGATTTGGTAAGGAAGCACAGATCAGTCTACACAGCCACCTGAACACTGCTGCCAAGACTGTTCCTTAAAAAGAGGATTATTTCTACACAATAGGGAGTGCAAGCACATTTCCTGCCCCTGTCAAAATTCTGTCTACCTTGGGATAAGAAAACAGCCCCCACTCTGCTTTCCCAAATTAGATGGTATTAATTTTTTAAAAAGAAGGCAAATTATATCTTTAAATATCATGCATTTTAAGACAGAGTATTTAATATTTACCTGGATAGCAGTGCTTGTTTTTACAAAAATGTTTTTAGACATAAACACATCTTAGTATACATTATATCTTCCACCTGTGTACTTTTAATAATTACATTTCTGTTTACATGCCTACAAAAGGGACTAACTTAATTCTACAGTTTATAATAAAAAATATTTTTAACTTATTAAAAAACTTAAGTAAAAAGAAAACCTAGAACAAATTTGAACAAACCTAAAACAAACATTTGAACAAACAGATTGATTGTTTCACATATAGTTTTTTCTTTTGCAAAATAAGGTAATATAACAATGTTTTATATAGAAGATTTATATTCTTACAGTAACATTTACTAAAATTCTAATCTCTATGCACTTGTAAGGCTTTTGATACTCAATTTAGGGAGATATTGGTACAAACTGCATTAGGCTGGATTCAAAATTCTGAAGTTTAGAAATACTTTGTCAGTGGTATCTTTCATTTGCAAGTCTTTTTCTTAAAAAACACAAAAAACCAGTCTGGGACTCTGTAACCTTATTCTTATTTAGTTCATTCAACAAGTCTTGATTGAGTGCTGACTTTGTATCAGGAAAACCTTTTAAGTAGTAATGACAGCAATAAAAAAGGAAGAAACTTCCTGCCGTCAGGTGATTTAGGACCATGGGTATAATTAAATGGAAAGTGTCCATTGCTATGGAAATGTATTGATTTCCTCTGTACATTGGACTTTTTCTCAAAGTGATTAGCTGTAATGCTTATCGCTCCCCACACCTTTTACCTACACATTAAATTGATCTTTTAAAATTGTTTGAAAGCAAACATAGGATTTTTCTGAATATGGCTCTTTTTTATCATTATGCAGACAAAATATGTAAGATACAGTTTACAATTCATAGAGCTCTTTATTCTCTTTCCCATTCCTTTGTGACACAGTAGTTTTTTTCAAATACATCAGTCCAGAATACATATACCATCCCCATAACCTGTGAACAAATCTAGAAGTCAGATATGTGTAAAACATTTCTAATTTTTGCATTGGCCTGAAATATTGATATAAATCCCCAACAATAGTGCCAGATTAAACTTCAAAGATCATTGAACCATCTTTTTTTTTTTTTTTGCAGCCTATTCAGTTCACATACTTGTAATGATTTGAATAGCTTGCTTGACAAGAGTGGCAAAATCACATCCTTACCCTCTGACTCATTTTTGTACTTATTTTGATTAGAATTTTTCTGAGGTCAAAGAACATGCTTTATTTATCACTTTAAAATAAATTTATATGGAACCACAAAAGACCCAGAATTGCCACAGCAAATCTGAGGAAGAAGAACAAAGCTGGAGGCATAACCCTTCCAGACTTCAGACAATACTACAAAGATACAGTAATTAAACAGCATGGTATTGGCACAAAAACAGACATGTAGATCAATGGAACAGAATAGAGAGCCCAGAAATAAACCCACACATGTACAGCCAATTAATCTACAACAGTGCTCGCTTCAGTGGCACACATACTAAAATAGGAACAATACAGGGAAGATTAGCATGGCCCCTGCATAAGGATGACATGCAAATTTGTGAAGTGTTCTGTATTAAAAAAAAAAAAATCTACAACAAAGGAGGCAAGGATATACAATGACGAAAAGACAGTCTCTTCAGCAAGTGGTTTTGGGAAAGCCAGACAGCTACATGTTAATCAATGAAATTAGAACACTCCCTCATACCATATACAAAAATAAACTCAAAATGGTTTAAAGACCTAAATATAAGAAAAGACACCATAAAACTCCTAGAAGAGAACACAGGCAAAACATTCTGGGACATAAATTGTAGCAATATTTTCTTAGATTAGTCTCCCAAGGCAAAAGGAATAAAAGAAAAAATAAACAAACAGGACTTAATCAAGCTTAAAAGCTTTTTCAGAACAAAGAAAACCATCAGCAAAATGAAAAGACAACTTATGGAATGAGAGAAAATATTTGCAAATGATGTGACTGACAAGGGGGTTAATATCTAAAATATACAAACAGCTCATGCAACTCAATATCAATAAAACAAACAACCCAATAAAAAAATGGGCAGAAGACCTACATAGACATTTCTCCAAAGAAGACATACAGATGGCGAAGAGGCACATGAAAAGATGATCAACATCGCTAATTGCAGATGACATGAAAATCTTAAAGATGCCACCAGAAAACTACTAGAGCTAATCAATGAATTTGGTAAAGTAGCAAGGTACAAAATGCACAGAAATCTCTGGCATTCCTATACACTAACAATGAAAAATCTGAAAGAAAAATTAAGGAAACACTCCCATTTACCATTGCAACAAAAAGAATAAAATACCTAGGAATAAACCTTCCTAAGGAGGCAAAGGACCTGTATGCAGAAAACTATAAGACACTGATGAAAGGAATCAAAGATGATACAAACAGATGGAGAGATATACCATGTTCTTGGATTGGAAGAATCAACATTGTGAAAATGACTATACTACCCAAAGCAATCTACAGATTCAATGCAATCCCTATCAAATTACCAACGGCATTTTTCACAGAACTAGAACAAAAATTTTACAATTTGTATGGAGACACAAAAGACCCCGAATAGCCAAAGCAATCTCAAGAAAGAAAAAAGGAGCTGGAGGAATCATGCTCCCTGACTTCAGCCTATACTACAAAGCTACAGTAATCAGTATGGTACTAGCACAAAAACAGAAATATAGATCAATGGAACAGGATAGAAAGCCCAGAGATAAACCCACACACCTATGGTCACCTAATCTATGACAGAGGAGGCAAGAATATACAACGGAGGAAAAGACAGTCTCTTCAATAAGTGATGCTGGGAAAACTGGACAGCTACATGTAAAAGAATGAAATTAGAACACTTCCTAACACCATACACAAAAATAAACTCAAAATGGATTAAAGACCTAAATGGAAGGCCAGACACTATAAAATTCTTAGAGGAAAACACAGGCAGAACACTCTATGACATAAATCACAGCAAGATCCTTTTTGACCCACCTCCTAGAGAAATGGAAATAAAAACAAAAATAAATGGGACCTAATGAAACTTAAAAGCTTTTGCAGCAAAGAAAACCATAAACAAGACGAAAAGACAACCCTCAGAATGGGAGAAAATATTTGCAAATGAAGCAACTGACAAAGGATTAATCTCCAAAATGTACAAGGCAGCTCATGCAGCTCAATATCAAAAAAACAAACAGCCCAATCCAAAAATGGGCAGAAGACCTAAATAGATATTTCTCCAAAGAAGTTATACAGATGGCCAACAAACACATGAAAAGATGCTCAACATCACTAATCATAATAGAAATACAAATCAAAACCACAATGAGGTAGCACCTCACACTGGTCAGAATGGCCATCATCAAAAAAATCTACAAACAATAAATGCTGGAGAGGGTGTGGAGAAAAGGGAACCCTCCTGCACTGTTGGTGGGAATGTAAATTGATACAGCCACTATGGAGAATAGTATGGAGTTTCCTTAAAAAACTAAAATCGAACTACCATATGACCCAGCAATCCCACTACTGGGCATTTACCCTGAGAAAACCATAATTCAAAAAGAGTCATGTACCACAGTGTTCATTACAGCACTATTTACAATAGGACATGAAAGCAACCTAAATGTCCATTGACAGATGAATGGATAAGAAGATGTGACACATATATACAATGGACTAGTACTCAACCCTAAGAAGGAACGAAATTAAGTTACTTGTAATGAGGTGGATGGACCTAGGGTCTGTCATACAGAGTGAAGTAAGTCAGAAAGAGAAAAACAAATACCGTATGCTAATGCATATATATGGAATTTTAAAAAGCGGTACTGATGAACCTAGTAGCAGGGCAGGAATAAAGATGCAGATCATATAGTAGCTTTATTTTTTATTTGTGTGACTATGTAACTGAATATTTGGGAGATGAAAACAAGGTTGTGCTTTCAGGTGAATTCAGGGGATTCCCTTAACTAATAGATCAGATTGAAAAGTTGCCAGTTCCACACATATGAAAGCCAAAGCAACTGCATCTGAGATTCCTTTAGAAATCATTACCTGACCTCTCTTTCCCACTGGCCACACCGCTCACACTCACTCCTGCCCTTAGACTGTACCTCTTCTCTATCCTCCCGTAATATTTTATTATTTCATTTAACACGTAGTTTATAATCGTGAGTTGTAGCCCCACAGAGACGGTGAACTCCTTGAGGGCAGGGAGTATGCTTTGTTCTTCTTTGTAAACTTGTTACCTAGTATTTAATAGTTTGAGTTAATTAATATATCTCTATGCTATGGAATGTTGCTTGAATGAATTGAATGGATGAATGAATGAGATGGTCATAATTTTGGCTAGGTAGTTCTTTCCTTCAGATAACGCAGCCAGCTCTCCAGGACAGTTTGCATTTTGCTATCTCCAAGGTGGTTTTGTTTTCCATCCTGATTATTTAACAGATAATATAAATCTGAAACACAGAGAAGTTAAGGTTATTGATATAGAAGATCACTCAGTAGAGCTAAATCTACAACTCCAGATGAGTTGAAGGAATGAGACAGGTGGCCCAGTGGCTAAAAGTTTAGTCCTTTTTGTCAAAAAGACCCAGATTAGAATATGGATCCTCTTATTGACAGGGTATCCTTAGGTAATGAACATAATTTTTTCAGAGCCTCTGCTTTGAATAATGCCTATTTCACAATATTGCTGTGAAATAAGTTTGAACCAATGCTTAGCATATATTAAATAAATAATCTTAGATATATTTTAAATATGAGCATTATAGCTTTTAAGTAATTATAAATCAGACTAAAGTATGTCATAAAAGAAACACACAAAAAAGATGAAATAGAGTCCATATGACAGAGTGTATTAACAAATAAATAATAACTCATGGGGTTAAAGAAACTAGGAGGTAATTTCATGATTGGGTAAATATATCTACAAAATAGCTGGGGCCATAGTGAGTAAATACTCATTTGTGACTGAGACAGACCCACTTTGTGATTCTTGTATTACTTTAATTATTAAGGGCTCTCCATTTCACTTTTAAAATTGTCAGGGTTTGGACAGTGAATTGTGGAGTTACTGTATCGTGGCACATGTGCTAATCTGGAACATTTTAGGAGGAACTTTTTGCACAATCTAGTAAGCATTGTACCCTGAAATCTGCACAGGCATGTGTAGGAAGAGTTTCATCTTCCAGTATACAAAGATCTGGGTTGGTCAGCATTTCTGTTCTATCCAAATAATCAATTTTTATTCTATCCAAATAGTCAAGCGCAACTTGAATGTAAATATCTTTTTAGCAATTCACTTTAATGTTCTCTTACTACACAGAGTTAAAAATGTAACTTGGTGAGAAGCAGAATATACCAAATAACTCCTTAGGGTTGTATTTTTACTTGCTTTTTTTCTCTTTCACCCTCTTCTGATAACTTACTTCAATATACACTCATTTAGAAAAAGGCTTTTTTTGGATTTACCATTATGATCTGAGATTCAGAAAGTTGGAAGATATAATGAGAAATGTTCATTTTCTTTCTTTCTCCCTTTTCTATAGAGAACACATTTTAAATTTATTATGCTTTCCAATAATTATTTAATACAGGAAAAAAGTGTTGATAGGAAATTCTTCATTGTCATTTACCAGTCTTCTTTGTTAGCAACGTGACAACAGTAACGTTACTTCAGGTGATTTCTACAAGTCTTTCCTCAGCTGTCATCTAAACAAAATAAGATGAAATAAAACAAACACAAATTAATTGCACAGTTATTCATAAATACAAAAAATCTTTGTTATCAAAGATAAATTATAATTTAGAAAGCAAACATGCAAATTATATTAAATAGATCAATTTTTGAAAGTACATTTCTTCAAAGTATTGTGCAGCTCTTTCCTCACTATAACTGTTAAAACGTTAGTGGTGAAATAAAGCTATATCAGACTATACTAATGTACATTTTAAACTATTACTTATGGAAATACAGATAGAGATTCAGATCACATTATGAGAAATGTAATAATTTTCAAATAATTTTCACATTATCAGAAATTTATGATGGAAAGAACTCTAGGGAAATTTGCTTGGTGAATTATAAGCACAAATTTATAGTTATTATAATTCCAAGAAAATTTGAAAGATTCAATAGTATTTCAAAAGACTTTAATCAGTGGTGATGGCTTCTTGGAGGGTGAAAATGATTGTGAAATATTAATGTGCTCACCTATATCTGTAAGTACAATTAAAATTATGCTGAGTTGGACATTGACAGATTTCACATTCTTGCCTTGAAACAACTATCCACAGTCTGTTTAAGCACAAAACTCAGTAAACTTATAGGTAATGAGTAACTATTTTACTATAGTTTTGAATAATCTTAATGTTCCAGATATTCAGAGCATTTGAAATAACAGCATTATCATAGAAAAATACATTAACTCTGTCCTCATGTTTAATAACCATTTGTTAGAAAATATCACTTTTAGAGTTTTTAATCAGTTATATTGGAAATGAAGTGAGATGTTTTTATTTTAAAAGCTTTCCATCTTCTGGCTATTTGGCTTGGTTTTAAGTTTTGGATTTTTCATGTCTTTCATATTACAGATTAGATGTATGTTTGTTGACCATTTTTAAACCAGACTGCAACTCTTTGGTTTATTCTATGACACTCTGCTATATAATCATTTTGGGCAGACCAACTCTTCACAGAGGCCTAGAAATATACAAAATTCCAAACTGAAATTATCAAAGCGTTGAAGTTAATGGTGGGACAAAGTTTTCCAATATGCTTCCATTTCCTCCTTCGCATTTTTTGAGGCATTGAATCTTAGTATACACACTGGGATAAACTAGGGTGATTATGAAGTACTAATATGAGATAATAAAGGAAGCCTCCCTTTCTTCATTTGACTAATCATCCAAAGAAATGCAGTTCCAGAAAAAACAACTATAAAATATGCCACAGTCTCCCAGAGTCACCTTTTCAAAAAGCAGCTCTTACTCTGTATCTTCCCTTCGTAAAGTGAAAGCTGGCTTCCAGCTCCCTCTTCAATCTGATTTCACACCCTGCTCTCCTTCGTGCTATACTGCAGCCACATGAGTGATTTTATTCCTTTATACTTGCCATGCTGCATCAAGATACCAAACTGATACCTTGAGCAAAAGTGCTTTTCTCCCCATCTTTTACCTCTTATTTGCCACTCATCCTTTAGATCTTGGCTCAGGCGGTCCTTCCACAGGGAAGACTTCACTGACCTTCCGTTTGAGGTCAGTTCCTCACTTTAAAGATTTTCTAGCACTGTGTACCTGTTTTGCAACATTGTAGAAGTTGAAATTAGCCATTAGTTTGTGTGATTACTCGATTAATATCTGTTTCCTCCAGTAGAGAAGACTAGAAGAGGGCAGGGATCATACTGGCTTTTGCAGCTTTTGTGCAATGCCTGGCTCAGTAAACATTTGTTGAATGAATAAATGAAAACACTCAGGTCCGTGTGTTTTATGGAAGAGGGAGAGTTTAGGCTATGATGGTTGCCTAGAGAAACTGGGATATTTTTACCTTTTGGGTCCAGAAGTGAAATGATGGGGATATAATGTATTGCTCAATATAAAATTCCAAAGTTGCTAATAGAAAAGTGACAGACACACAGAATAAGAAGTAACAGTGGCCACTTGCAGCTAGAAGAGAATGCTAGCCATCCAGAATGGTTCCTGTTATATTCTGGGATAAAATTAAAAATTTCCTTTCTAATTTACTCATCATAGCTTCCATTAATCCTTTATATTCTGGGTGAATCACGACATTTTCTCCAAATCCACCCCAAACTGGGTGGTCTTAACATTGCCAACAATCTTTGTACACCACATTTTTATACAAGAGTAACTGTGTGTATTTGTGCATTATGGTTACCATGGTTAGGAAATATTTCCTGAGAATGGTCTTTTAAAGTAGCTATCAAAATCAGGTAAACAGCCATTTCAGAGTTGATAAGGCAGAGAATGTAGATAACATGCAGACATTGTTGCCAATGACTACAACAGTCTCAGGAGATCATGAATATTATATTTTCAATAAGACAATTAAAAATACCAGGCAGATCAATCTCTAAGGTACATGCTAGCAATCCTATCCATTACAGAAGCGAAAGCATACCCCTTAAAAATCAAAATTATATTCAAATATAATACAATTTGTTGGATGTATAAAAAGAAAGTTCAATGAATAAAGAAGAGGAGAGAATAGTGTGGAATAGAGGCAATGGAGAAGTAGAAGGGAAAAAACTCTAAAATTAGAGGAAGATAAGAAAAAAAGAAAACATGAAACTTTCATGTCATTAAGAGACTTCATGTCAAATTTAAAAAATAAAAATGTGAACACATCCCTTCAGTAAAAGAATAAAATTATATTTCAAAGTACTATAATTATGCCTTGATTAAATCAGTTCTACCTTTCTCTCAAGTGCAAAATTAATGACAAAATTCCAGTTATTAAAGGATCAAGTGGTTTAAAGATTTGTAAGATCTTCACAGAATATATAACTCAATATATTACAAATGTGCAGCTTTTTAAAAAGCTATAACAAACTCAGCCTTTTAAAGTTTAAAGTGTATAATCTTAATTCAGACACAGAATTATAAACCAAATACTTCATATAGTAAGCTAAATTAATCTCATCTCTTTCTCTTAAATGTAGTCATTAGATATTGTTTACATATACATTATATATATACTAATTAAATTTCTTGCACTTTGAATGTATTTACAATTCCAAGGGTTATTTTTTGATTTTGTTTTTGATTTTGTTTTGCCCTGAGATGCTTAATATTCAGGACTCCCTTGTCTTTATATGAAAATTATATACAGTTGACCCTTGTTCGACATGTGTTTGAACTGTGAGGTTCCACTCATACATGGATTTTTTTCCATAAATATGTACTATAGTATCACACGATCTGTGGTTGGTTGAATCTGTGAATGTGGAATGACAAAGGGCCCACTGTAAAGTTATACTTGGATTTTTTACTTTGCCAGGGGTTGGTGCCCCAAACTCCTGCATTGTTCAGGGGTCAACTATATACTGTTATGGACTGAATTGCATACCCCCCAAATTTATATACTGAAGCCTTACACCTCAATGTGACTGTATTTGGAGATAGGGTCTTTAAGGAGGTAATTAAAATTACATGAGGTCATAAGGGTGGGACCTTAGTCCCATAAAACTGGTGTCCTGATAAGAAGAGGAAGAAACAGTAGAGATCTCTCTCTGTCTTCCCATGTACACATGCGCAGAGAAAAAGCCATGTGAGGACAGAGAAAGAATGCAGCCATTTGCAAGCCAGGAAGAAAGGTCTCACCAGAAACTGGCTTTTCCAGAACCTTGATCTTGGACTTTTAAGCTCCAGAACTGTGAGAAAATTAATTTCTGTTGTTTAAGACATTCAGTCTGTGGTCTAGTGTTGTGGCAACCCTAGCAGTCTAATACACATAGCATTTTATTTTATAACAAACTTGAACTATAACCCTAATGTTAGCACATGTTAGCACATGTTAGATTTAGCACAGACATACATACTTAACTACTAAATCAAAGAGATAAAAAATTAAAACTTGAAAATATAGCAATGATATAGCTTTGTATTTTATGATATAGCAATATCATAAAATAGGATACATATATTGAAGATGTTAACATTTTTTAATTAAAAAATGTAGTTTATTTGAAGAATCTCTGGTTCTTCGGAAGTGTTTTCTATCAAATTGCCTTTAAGTAATATCTGTGTACAATGTTTGACTGTCTTCTCTCATTTAGTATTTGGACAATATCCTCATGAAAGTGATGAGGCAAAGTGGTAAGGAACAGAGAATTAAGATTTATTAAGTATCTACTGTAATAGATGAAAATTTTCCTTAAAAAGAAAAATCTTATTATATTATTAAGGGAAATTATAGCTGACCCTAGAACAACACCAGGGTTAGGGGTGCTGACCCTCCACATTGTCAAAAATCCAAGTAGAATTTATAGTCGGCCTTCTGTGTATGTGGTTCCTCCATATCATCAATTTCACCTCCACAGATTCAACCAGCCGGGGATCATGGAAAGTTCAATTACTTACATTCAGGCAAGAACATCTTTGAATAATATGGATCATTTGTATCAGAACTGGTCAGAAACAGAACTTGAGAGATTGAACAGATCAGATTGAGAAGTCCAGGTTTTGAGAGCCACTAGCATATAAATGGTAACTGAAATAATGCACATGGGTGAAACCACCTGGAAAGAAAGAATAATGCAAAACAAAGCCATGGAGTATAGTTGTTAAAAACATGACCACTGAAACCAGAAAATCTAGATTCAGATCTTGACTCCACCATTTACAAGCTATATAAAATTAGTCAAGGTTAATTTGGGGCTAATAAGTATACATTGGTTTTAGGATTTTTGCAAGGATTAACTGTAGTTATAAATGTAAAGCACTTAGAAGAGTGCCTAGCTAAAAGTAAGTATTCAGTATATAGTGTCTTGTATTAGATTGCAAGGAACAATAAAAGGCTACACTAATGCTTTAGGGGCTCCAAAATTGAAAGGCGGAGAAGAAACAGCCAGAGGAAACAGGTAAAAGCAGAATATATAAATTCTAAGGAAGACAAATGAAGAGGGTGTCTCAAGAAGAGAAGACTCTTAGGACTTCAACTTCTCACCGAGATTTACCCTCCAACCTCAAAGAACTAAATCCAGATGAAACAAATGAAAAAACAGCCTCCAAGATATTGGACATCAGACAATAAAGATAATGATCCCTGCGAAGATGGGAAGCAAATGAGCCCTACAATTACCCAGCTTCAAAGAGATTCCAGGCTGGTGCAGGGAAGAGGAAATCAGGTGATACCAATAGATGAGATGGAGCTGAGAGTTTGAGAACAAGGTGGCCAGAATTCACAGGGCAGAGCACCACAGAGAAGAGAGCTGTGCATAGAGAGAACCGCAAACATCTGCAGAGGCCTTCCTTGAGTACTGCAGAGCACTGATCAGCACTCCTGAATGGGAGGAGAGCACAGCTGGGGATGATTTCTGAAAGGATTACAGGAAACATCACCTGAGGCTCACACAGGATGGAGAATGAATGCCTTTTCTCATCAACCAGACTGGGAAGCCTTGTAATTCATGGGACTTTACAAAGAGTACTCAGAAGGCTTTTCCTGAGTAGTGGGGATATTAAGTCTAAAAGGTTGCTCCTGTCTAATATTTTCTGAAAAGCAAAACTAAAAATAACAAACTGTTTCTGACGAATTTAACTTTATTCCAGAACAAAGCTCAAGAATTGTAATGAGAATATTTAGCTTCCAACAAGGTAGAATTTGCGTTTGGCAGCCAATGAAAAATGACCAGACATGCAAAGAAGCTGGAAAATACAACGCATAATGAGAAAAATCAATCAAAGTGGACACAGAACTACCAAATGTTATCATGGGCCGATAAAGACATTAAATTAAAACAATTGTAACTATATGTTAAACGTTCAGAAAACTAGAGGAGAGTTTGAAATGTTAAATAGAAATATGAAAGATAAAAAAGACTAAAATCAAACCTCTAGAGATGAAAATTATAATGTCTGAGATGAAAAATACACTGAATAGGAATAACGGTAATTAAAATGTTTTAAAAGACAAGATTAGTGAATTTGGAAACTAGCATTTGAAACTATGTAGAATGAAATACAGACAGAAAAAAACACTTAAAAAGATGAAAATATCATCCGTGAGCTGTGGAACAACTTACAGTAGTCTGATATACATGTAATTTGAGTCCAGGTAGGATAGGAGAGGGAGGGGACAGAAAAAAATTTGAAGAAATAATGGCCCAAAATGTTGTGAATTCAATGACAACTATACACCTACATACATATCCATACATATGCAATGGAACACTGTTCAGCCATAAAAAATATGATCTTGCCATTTGTGACAGCACAGATGGACCTGGAGAGCTTTATGCTAAGTGACTTATTAGAGAAAGACAAATACTGTATGATTTTACTTATATGTGGAATCTAAAAAAACCTCATAGAAACTCATAGAAAACTCATAGAAACAGAGATCAGATTTGTGGTTTCCAGAGGCAGAGAGTACAGCATGGGGGCATTAGGTGAAGGTGGTCAGAGGTACAGCCTTCAATTATAAGATAAATAAATTCTGAAGATATAATGTACAATAGTTAACAAGACTGTAGTGTATATTCGAAAGTTGCTAAGAGAGTAGATCTTAAAAGTTTTCATCCCAAGGGGGGAAAAAGTCTGTAACTATGTTAGGTGATGGATGTTCACTAAACTTATAGTGGTAATCATTTCACAGTATATGCATATATTAATCATTATGTTGTACACCTTAAACTTATACAATGTTTTATGTCAATTATATCTAAATAAAACTGGAAAAATATTATGGCTTTTAAAAATCAAAATTTTGACTTTACATGATAAATATCTAAGAATATGTTTACTTCTCTCTATACAATGCATCATGGTATCACCTCTTCCACTCCCTGCCTGAATGCAGTAATGAGTACTTAAGGAAATGGGTAGTGATTTGGAAACTAATCCATATTTATTTTTACGATATTGTGTCCTCTAGCCTTAAAATATTGAAAGAGCATATTAATGATTACTACATACAGATATACTGCCCAGTTATAAGCTGTTGGGTTTACAGATTCTATTTTCCTTGTTTATTCAGATAGTCAGTAGGAGGCCTGGAATTAATGTTCCTTAGAAACAGTTGTTGATTCAACTTATTCACCTCTTCAGAGAGAGAAATCAATTTTTATAGTCATATACAAATACCATGAAGACATCAGTACACTTCATTTTCAGAAATAGTAAACAATAAATAGAATAAGTGGGTTTTATATTTCCTGTATTGATGTGTTTAAAATATCACAAGAGTACTAGTTGTAAAAGGTAAATTCAGTCAAGTGAGTCCCTAAAATCTGTATCACCAGGAAGCTAATTCATTCAAAAAACATTTGCATATTTGGTACACGTCACTAGCATATAAAAGTCACTAACTTTGCTTGTGCTGTGAAGGATACAAAGACAACAGACAGAAGGATAAGTGATATTCTTATCTTCAACAAACCCATAATCTACTAGGATTGCTGAGAAGTCTCCATAGTAAACTATAATGAAATGTCAGAAGGAAGTAATGGCAATAAAAGATATAACCAATGATTTAGAGAAGCCAGTGTGTACCAGTGTATTCAAAGATTATTTTATACTATAGGTGATATTTGCACCGAACTATGACAGGTTAACCATGAACAGGCAGAGATCATGAAGAACATTAAAGCTGAGAGGGAAATGATAAAATTTAGGGAAGAATAATTGAGGGACAATACTTAGTTCCCATGTAGCTGGAATATAAAGGATTTAGAAATGTTTAAACTTATCTACAGTATCATAGTTCATGAAAAATAGGGAAACATTATCTAAGGTACCTGAGTTGGAGTTACAAATAATCCTTTACAAAATAATAGGTAACAATATAGCATACAACAGTTCGAACCCTACTCAGATCATTTTAGTGCTCTCAGGCCTGATTTCCTCAGTCTAATAATATATATTGATGGATTCTGAGATAGTAAGGTTCCGTGTTAAAGCACAAGAGAATTTGGAAACTGCTCATTAAAGAAGTAGAAATATTTCCTCAAGATCTGTTATGAAAAAAAAAATGACTTGGGAAACATGTACTTAAATAAGATCTTTATCTCTAAAAATGTATCTCACAGGGGAATTTTCTCTAATGTCATATTTCCTCAAAGAAGGGAGTCATATGATCTGCTACCAAATCTGTTGTGGAAGTCTCCACCAACAGTTAGCTCTAAATGTAGAGATAAAAAAATAATAATAATAAGAGCATGTCTCCTCAACGACTAT
The DNA here is from genome assembly GCF_059928025.1 of Delphinapterus leucas. Classification (NCBI taxonomy): domain Eukaryota; kingdom Metazoa; phylum Chordata; class Mammalia; order Artiodactyla; family Monodontidae; genus Delphinapterus; species Delphinapterus leucas. Next base: position 68,890,922 of record NC_143139.1, read on the forward strand.
TTCATACTTTCCTGTGCCCCTTAAATTTTATACCACTCTCATTTCAGCTGATAACACTCCTCATCTGTAATTGTAAGCATAGACATCATCAAATAGGAATTTCCTTCTTTTCCCATCGGCAAATCTGTAAACTTACTTGAACTAAATCAGTCTTCTCCAAGTTCCCATCTCTTATTAAGTGTCAGTGCTGGTAGCAAAAGCTAATGAGCCCATTTGTGTCCTTTGTCCCATTGTCTCTCATCTTCTCAAGAACCTCTTTTCAGTACTCTACCCCTTTCTCCTGAGTTCTCAATCTATCCTTCTTTAGTCAACTATTCCTATTAACATTCAACTGATCTCTAATATTTTTCACTAATAAAGCTTCTCTTGACCCTGCATCTTCTTGCAGTTACTGTACCATTTTTCTGCTACCCTGAATTTCTAAGCTTCTTAAAAAACAAGGGTTTACATATGACAGATTTATTTCCTCATCTCCCATTCACTCTTCAATCCTCCAATCTGATCTCTGACTCAATCTCCATATCGTCAAAGGCCATGGACACTCTCCTATCATCAGCACTCATCACAGTTGTTAATTCCTTCCTTCATTTTTTTTTACCCTGTATTCAAGGCATACATATGCTTCCTCCCCTTCCACCCCAACCCAAGGCTCTTTTTCTTTTCTTCTCTGGTTATACCTATTAGACTCCTTTACTAGCTCTTTTTGACAATATGTAATTTTGCTGTCATAATTGCTCTCCTAATAACCAGGATGTTAAAATGCCTAACATTTTAATGAGGATACATGACTGAGTCTACTTGGCAGATGAATTATTTAGTTGGAGGGCATATTTTCTCAAATTCAGGGGTTTTTCATTCAACACATATCATTTAGCACCTGCTACATGTCAGGAATTGTTATAGGTCCTGAGGATAAAACAATAAACAAGATTGACAAGATCCCTGCCTTCATGGAACATGAGAAGGTAAAGCCTGGGTAAGAGAATTGGGGATGTTTTGTAGAATTAAAAGCTTTATCAGGGCTTCCCAGGTGGCGCAGTGGTTGAGAGTCCGCCTGCCGATGCAGGGGACACGGGTTCGTGCCCCAGTCCGGGAAGATCCCACGTGCCGCGGTGCGGCTGGGCCCGTGAGCCATGGCTGCTGAGCCTGCACGTCCGGAGCCTGTGCTCCGCAACGGGAGAGGCCACAACAGTGAGAGGCCCGCGTACCGCAAAAAAAAAAAAAAAAGCTTTATTAATATGGTCAAACATTGGATTTTCATCAACTCAGAGAGAATCTAAACTGCCCAGGTTAACCTAGTGTTTTCATCTAGGAATACATGCAAAGACATGACCTACCTGATCTTGCCATGTCCTTATACCTCAAGGAATTCTTGCAATCAAAAACCAAGGGAAGATTCCTGTTCATTTTAAGATTTACCTTTTAGGCAGACTTGGAAGGAATAGGACCTGATGGTTAAAAATAAACACCACTAATGGGATAATTGATTTGATTTAAAAACTACTATTTGGAGCAAAAAAAAATTCAGTCCAAGATCAGCCCTCCATCATATTTCCTGCTAAAAATAGAGGTGTGCCATCCTGGTAATGAGAAATTTAGACACAACTTGTATAAAAATATGCCAGGACCTCAATTACAGAGTGTTTACGGAAGCAGGTGCTATAAGAGTATATCAGGAATGTGACATCATCTGATTTCTCAACACTGTGAGGCGTCCCACTCCCGCGTCCATCTCTCTGGGCTTGTGGTATATATGTGAATAACATGATTTGTTTCAAATCAGAGACTACCACTCATTTTAATAAATAAAAATGTCAATTACAATAAAATTAAAGAAGCTTTTCTTAGTGTGAACCTAGCTGGATCCCTTAATCTTTCTTTGCCTCTCTTTTTTCGTTGAGAAAATATGAGTAATAATGTCCATTCTGTCTAACTCATCAGATTGCCCTGAGAGAATTATGGGATAAGGGTTAAATTTATGAGTTCTTATTAAATTATAAAATACATTAAAATATGAGTTACAACTATGACCATTTCATTATAATGATATTAGCAATAGTATTGCATACTTTCCAGATTAAAGGATTTTACCTCTTTAAAAATGCCTTTATCTTTACTTATACTTTATTATTGTTTTCAATTATACTTGGAAACTGCCTTAAATCCTTTCTAAGACATCTTAAATGTTGAAAATTCAAATCAGTCTGAACAGCTAATTTGAACATGTGTATGTCGTGGAAAGTGAAAGTTTATTTAATACACCTATTTGATTGAGATTTTGACCACAAGTTGTCATGAGAGTCAAATTAGATAGCCCTAGTCTAGATGATGCTAGCTCTCTTTAAAAGATATTTCTGTGAGTTTGACAAATAGCAATTACTAAGCACAACACCAACAGTGATAAATACTCCAATTTCAGCCTGTCAAAAATGAACTGAAGAATTGAGAGGAAACGCATGATAGGAAACATCTGGTCCCTTTCAGGCCTGCTGAGAGATGATGAGGATGTGCCTTTTGACAATAAATAAATAAATCATAAAATAAAACACTAAAAGGCAGGGTTATTTTTTTTCATATTACCTTGTTGAACAAAAGGTTGACTGTAATTTTAAAAAATGAGATGGATGTTGCCCAATGTTTAAAACACACTAAAAAAAATCTTTGAATAATTTTATCTCCATATTTTAATGAGAAAGAGATTAATAAGAAACCAAAGATAGAATTTTATTTAAAGGCCAGAACATTACCACGGTATATCGAGGAGAGGTAAGATTCTAACCCAGTATCTGGTGACTTCTTTCTTTTTTTATTTATTAGGAAACCTTTCATTTATAAGGTAAACTTAGGCATTGGAAGATATTTTCACTGAAAGTTCAGTTATTTTTAAGTATTCAGTATTAAAGCAGAAAATTGTATGTAATTGGTCTGTATTTAGATGAAGGTTAGAATTGTGAACTAATTCCTTTCTGTCCCCTACAAAGTAAGGGTGCTGAAGGTTTTCCTTTCCACATCACTAGTCCTCTTTCGTACTATCACTGGCCTTCTAGGTATCCAGGCTCTCTGTTTGGCAAGAGGTGCACGAGTGGGAGTGAGAAGATTCAATAATTTTCTGGGAGATTAGCAGGGAGATTGATGATATTGGTGATTCCCATAGGGTAGGGTCAGACATCATTACTGTTCAGCTGATCAGCTGATGATACACGGCACTTAGAAGTACAAGAATTCTTATGTTCTCACCTGGGATGGTGTGCTATACTCATTGGCAGGGTGATGGGATGGGCTTCTGAGGCTTCTGAGGCTGCCACAGGAGCTCCTTGGCAAATCTCATGTGTAGACTTGACAGTTCTCAATGTTGACTATCGGGATTTTCAGGTCTGGTCCTCTGACCACAAATCCCTCTCCTTGGTCCAATCTCTTCTTTTCTCTCCTTGCCCAGCTTGCAGATTTGGGAGATGTGATTCTTTTGTTATTGCTCTTATAAAATGTTGTATTTGGCATGATATTCATGCTCTGCTCCCATCAAGACTTAGCCTTTTGAGTTCCAAAATACCCAGCTCTTACAAATGAGAAATTAACTTTCAAGATTATTGTCTCTGCTTTAAGCTTTAAGAGTCTATTTTGACACCCAAGCTAGATTTTGAATATTCTCTGTACGCACACCATATTGGAACTCCACGTTTTCTACTTTCAACGGTTAGTTTTAGTAGGGGGAGGGCCTCATGATAAAAAATAATAAAAATAGTAATAATAAAAGAAATTAGAGGGATAAATTGGTTAATATATCAAAAATATTCTCCCACTACACATAATGGTGTACCTTAGAAAACAAAATAGCAAAACAGAAACAAACAAACAAAACCCATAATGTAGCAACAATGTGGTGGACCAGTTGATGCTATTAACTCACTAATGATAGCATTTAGTTATTATATTTCTTTTAAGTATATAGCTTTTCCATAAACTTCAATGTAGTTTAAACACAAAGGGGAAAAATGGAAATAATTTTGAGCAGGCAGTATTCAAAGTGAGGGAAGTAATCTATACTGTTTCTCATGTTTAAATAAAGTAGTAGACTTACTTTTTAAAAAAATTGTCTAAAAAGTTTTTGGTAACCCAATTTTTGGCAAATTTGATGGGTTTTAACAGGGCAGATGTCACAATATTAACACCATGAATGGACGTGCACAGTCCAATCAAAGGATGACTGCTTTAATGTTGGAGTGGGGTCCTGGGGCTCCTGATGTGCCAAGTATTACCTCTTTAGTTGCTGGATTGAGAAAAGATCAAGGATTCTAGAGAAGTGGAACCTGAACCAGGGTAACTGAAACAGTAGAAAACTCGTTGGGCTTTGCACAGCAGCTGTTTATTCAGGTATTTATTAACAGCCCATACCAATGCCTACTAGCTGACCATCAGCCTTGGTTATCAGCCTGTGACAATATGAATTTTCCTCTCAGCCTCAGATGTTAGCACCATCACATGGCTCCATTTTTCTAAATCAGTAATATCAGGCTCAATCCTACCAGCTCTTGGGCCAGGCAGGAAGTTCACTTCAGTCTCTGCCTATGTGGTGGGGAGGGGAAGTGCTTACACTATTCCTTCATTTCTTCTACCTACCCTACTTGTATCAATACTTCTCCTACCCACTTCCCCAGTCTTCTCTCTCTAGAATCTATATGATTGTTGTGGGGTGGAAGTAGCTAATCTTATTCAGAGATGCTGCCATGTTAGGAAGCATAGCGTTGAAATGATATTTTGATTCCTCCATTCTTTCCCTCTTGTGCCTCAAAGCCCAACATCTTTTTCTGCCCTTCTGGGAGCATCCAGCTTTACTCCTCCAGCAGTGGGCCCATAGCAAAGGATTATTATTTACCGGGGTAAGGATTTGGAGTTAGCTAGTGTTTGGAGTATTTGGACTTTTGAGGGACTTAATGCTAATAAATATAGGGAAAGGTGATTCTTTGAGTTTGTGGAAAGGCAAAACACAGCACAGGAGAAAAAATATATTTTTTTGTCTTTATAATTCCCCCAAGTACACAATAACCCATCCTCGTCACTAAACTCTTAGCCTTCAAGATCAAGGATTGTGTTTTATTTGTGTATCTTCTCTTCTTAGAGTTTTGCCTCACACAGGTGGCATCCAGTGAATATTTGTTGAATTAATTAACTAAACAGAAAAATAATCTTAGCCTAAAACTCCTAAATGGTTTATTTCCTGGCAATTGTGAGCATTTTTTTTTGAATGAGCTGCTAATTTTTAAAGCAGTCATTAAAGTTGTTGTTTTCAGAGGTTTGTTTGATAAAAGGGAGTTAGTAATTCTAAAACATTAGCACTGTAATAAAAAGCAGGTATGAAAGGCCTTGTTCACCTAAGCTTTGAACTGAGTTTAAATAACTCAGTCAATTTTTTGTAGTCAGACGTATTTCTAAAAAGAGATAAATAGGCACTATAATTACTATCAGAGCCCTTCTGGTATTATCAGATAACAATTCAGTGGATAATAAATAGCATATGATTACCTGATTTATCTTTTAGTCCCCTTGATTGTCCTTGCTATTTTTTTAAATGAGAACTAAGCAGCATGGAAAACTGAAATTTAAAAGACAAGTAATTACTTTGATTTACTCAAACATTAAAAGCTCCACCAATAATTACTCTTAATATGTTTTCATTAATTCTTTTATTCATTTGACAGAAGAAATTGAATTTTTATTCTACAAAACACTTTCGTGTCTTTGTAATAGCCATGTCTCTTCTACTTATCATAGCTTAAGTTGGCTTATGGAATTTATATTCAGAGCCTTAACTAATATTAAAGGAATAGCATAGAGAATTTTATACGTACAGTCATGGATTTTGACTTTCCTTTAATGAAGGCTGAAGGAGAGAGACTGAGGGAAATGCTGGGAGTTGGAAAGTTTCCTGGTAATGCTCTAGGACTTGAAAAGTGACAGCAGGCTGAGCCTAGAAAAGGCAAATCAATTATCCAGAGTTGAGGAGGAGCCTTTAACATGTTAGACAAGCACTGTCTCATAGAAATAAAATTCAAACCAACTAAAAAATATTAAATATTTCAATAGTTACATTAAAAGAAGTAAAAAGAAGCAAGAGAACTCAATTTTGTTTCTTTCTTTTTTTTTTTTTTTTTTTTTTGCGGTACGCGGGCCCCTCACTGTTGTGGCCTCTCCCGTTGCGGAGCACAGGCTCCGGACGCGCAGGCTCAGCGGCCATGGCTCACGGGCCCAGCCGCTCCGCGGCATGTGGGATCTTCCCGGACTGGGACACGAACCCGCGACCCCTGCATCGGCAGGCGGACTCTCAACCACTGCGCCACCAGGGAAGCCCCCAAGAGAACTCAATGTTGATATTTAGCTTAATATGTCCCAAATAGTATCATTTCTCTATATAATCAATATAAATTTGTTAATGAGATATTTAACTTTTTTAAAATACTAAGTCTTTGAATCTGGCATTTATCTTTCACTTACCATCTCAATTCAGACATTAAATTTTTATCAGAAATACGTGTTTGATATTTAGATGTCATACAATTTACAGTTGAAAAAGTATATTCACATACCTAAGTTGTTCCAACAGTTTTTCTGATAACTGAATTGAAGGATTTAAGTTTAAATTAACTAAAATAAGCTTTCCGTTTTCAGTAGCGCTAGCTGCATTTCAAGTGGTGAATAGCCACATGTGGCTACTGGTTCCCATACCTCTTACTGCAGCACTAGACTGAGAAATTTGAAGTAACAAAGGCAGCCTTAGAAAGAGAAACATTATGAAATGCCAGAGGCAGATAGAGAAAAGAGCAGGGTGTATAAAATTTAAAAGCCAGGTAATAAGATGCTGAGTAATCCAGTACTGACTCTGTTAAGATCCACTTGCTCAATATTGCCCTTTCCAGTTATAATATTCATAGTAAGTACAGAGTATGGTTTGAAGCAAATTTTCAAATCATTTAAAAAATGCTAGTGCAAGAGCACAGAGAAATCTTGGATATCATTTAGTCCAATTCATTTTATGGTAGCGAAACATGTCCAAAACATATTATACATTTATCCTAGTCTCAGCCAGTTAAGACAAAGGCAGAGCTAGAATCTAGACCCAGGTTATACTGTGTTTTCTATTTTTTTTTTTTGTAACATCTTTATTGGAGTATAATTGCTTTACAGTGTTGTATTAGTTTCTGCTGTTTAACAAAGTGAATCAGCTATATGCATGCATATATCCCCATATCCCCTACCTCTTGGGTCTCCCTCCCACCCTCCCTATCCCACCCCTCTAGGTGGTCACAAAGCACGGAGCTTATCTCCCTGTGCTATGGGGCTTCTTCCCACTAGCTCTCTATTTTACATATGGTAGTGTATATATGTCAGTGCCACTCTCTCACTTTGTCCCAGCTTACCCTTCCCCCTCCCCGTGTCCTCAAGACCATTCTCTACTCCCACGTCTTTATTCCTGTCCTGCCCCTAGGTTCTTCAGAACCTTTTTTTTTTTTTTTTACATTCCATATATATGTGTTAGCATACGGTATTTGTTTTTCTTTTTCTGACTTACTTCATTCTGTATGATAGACGCTAGGTCCATCCACCTAACTACAAAAACTCAACTTCGTTTCTTTTTAATGGCTGAGTAATATTCCATTGTATATATGTGCCACATCTTCTTTATCCATTCATCTGTCGATGGACACTTAGGTTGCTTCCATGTCCTGACTATTGTAAATAGAGTTGCAATGAACATTGTGGTACATGACTCTTTGAATTATGGTTTTCTCAGGGTATATGCCCAGTAGTGGGATTGTTGGGTCATATGGTAGTTCTATTTTTAGTTTTTTAAGGAACCTCCATACTGTTCTCCATAGCGGTTGTATCAATTTACATTCCTACCAATAGTGCAAGAGGGTTCCCTTTTCTCCACACCCTCTCCAGCATTTGTTTGTAGATTTTTTTGATGATGGCCATTCTGACCAGTGTGAGGTGATACCTCATTGTACTTTTGATTTGCATTTCTCTAATGATTAGTGATATTGAATATCTTTTCATGTGTTTGTTGGCAATCTGTATATCTTCTTTGGATAAATGTCTATTTAGGTGTTCCACCCATTTTTGGATTGGGTTGTTTGTTTTTTGGATATTGAGCTGCATGAGCTGTTTGTATATTTTGGAGATTAATCCTTTGTCAGTGGCTTCATTTGCAAATATTTTCTCCCATTCTGAGGGTTGTCTTTTCGTCTTGTTTATGGTTTCCTTTGCTGTGCAAAAGCTTTTAAGTTTCATTAGCTCCCATTTGTTTACTTTTGTTTTTATTTCCATTTCTCTAGGAGGTGGGTCAAAAAGGATCTTGCTGTGATTTATGTCATAGAGTGTTCTGCCTATGTTTTCCTCTAAGAGTTTTATGGTGTCTGGCCTTCCGTTTAGGTCTTTAATCCATTTTGAGTTTATTTTTGTGTATGGTGTTAGGAAGTATTTTAATTTCATTCTTTTACATGTAGCTGTCCAGTTTCCCAGCACCACTTATTGAAGAGGCTGTCTTTTCTCCATTGTATACACTTGCCTTCTTTATCAAAGATAATGTGACCATATGTGCATGGGTTTATCTCTGGACTTTCTATCTTGTTCCATTGATGTATATTTCTGCTTTTGTGCCAGTACCATACTGTCTTGATTACTGTAGCTTTGTAGTGTAATGTGAAGTCCAGGAGCCTGATTCCTCCAGCTCCATTTTTCTTTCTGAAGATTTGGCTGTTCGGGGTCTTTTGTGTTTCCATACAAATTGTGAAATTTTTTGTTGTAGTTCCATGAAGAATGCCATTGGTACTTTGATAGGGATTACATTGAATCTGTAGATTGCTTTGGGTAGTATAGTCATTTTCACAATGTTGATTCTTCCAATCCAAGAACATAGTATATCCCTCCATCCGTTTGTATCATCTTTAATTTCTTTCCTCAGTGTATTATTGTTTTCTGCATACAGGTCTTTTGTCTCCTTAGGTAGGTTTATTCCTAGGTATTTTATTCTTTTTGTTGCAGTGATAAATGGGAGTGTTTCCTTAATTTCTCTTTCAGATTTTTCATCATTAGTGTATAGGAATGAAAGAGATTTCTGTGCATTAATTTTTTATCCTACTACTCTACCAAATTCATTGATTAGATCTAGTAGTTTTCTGGTAGCATCTCTAGGATTCTCTATATATGTCATCTGCAAACAGTCACAGTTTTACTTCTTTTCTGATTTAGATTCCTTTTATTTCTTTTTCTTCTCTGATTGTCATGGCTAAAACTTCCAAAACTATGTTGAATAATAGTGGTAAGAGTGGGTAACCTTGTCTTGTTCGTGTTCTTAGAGGAAATGGTTTCAGTTTTTCACCATTGAGAACAATGTTGACTGTGGGTTTGTCATATATGGCCTTTATTATGTTGAGGTAGGTTCCCTCTATGCCTACTTTCTGGAGAGTTTTTATCATAAATGGATGTTGAATTTTGTCGAAAGCTTTTTTGCATCTATTGAGATGATCATATGGTTTTTATACTTCAGTTTGTTAATATGGTGTATCACATTGATTGATTTGCATATGTTGAAGAATCCTTGCATCCCTGGGATAAACCCCACTTGATCATGGTGTATGATCCTTTTAATGTGCTGAAGGATTCTGTTTGCTAGTATTTTGTTGAGGATTTTTGTATCTGTGTTCATCGTGATATTGGTCTGTAGTTTTCTTTTTTTGTGACATCTTTAGTTTTGGTATCAGGGTGGTGGTGGCCTCGTGGAATGAGTTTGGGAGTGTTCCTCCCTCTGCTATATTTTGGAAGAGTTTGAGAAGGATAGGTGTTAGCCCTTCTCTAAATGTCTGATAGAGTTTGCCTGTGAGGCCATTCGGACCTGGGCTTTTGTTTGTTTGAAGATTTTTTTCTTTTTAATAAATTTATTTATTTATTTTATTTTTGGCTGCATTGGATCTTTGTTGCCGTGTGCGGGATTTTCTCTAGTTGCTGTGAGTGGGGGCTACTCTTTGTTGTGGTGCGCGGGCTTCTCACTGTGGTAGCTTTTCTTTTTGCGGAATATGGGCTCTAGGCACACGGGGTCAGGAGTTGTGGCATGTGTGCTCAGTAGTTGTGGTGCACGGGCTTAGTTGTTCCACAGCATGTGGGGTCTTCCCGGACCGGGGCACGGACCCGTGTCCCCTGCATCGGCAGGTGGACTCTCAACCACTGCGCCACCAGGGAAGCCCTTTTTTTTTTTTTGATGGATGGTTCTGTATTTCTGTCTTACTTGTTGTTTGGCCTGAGACTTCCAGCACTGGAGTTTGCAGGCAGTTGGATAGAACTGGGTCTTGGTGCTGAGATGAGGGCCTCCAGGAGGCCTCACTCCAAATGATATTCCCTGAGGTCTGAGGTTTTCTGTTAGTCCAGCTGTTTGGACTCAGAGCTCTGACCACAGGAGCTTGGGCCCTACTTCCAGCCTCGGAACCAAGATCCCACGAGCTTTGTGGTGCAGTTAAAAAAAAAAAAAAAAAACGAAGAAAGAAAGAAAACAAGGAGCAGTTCAATATCAAAGAATAAAAGCAATATAAAATTAGAAAGATAAAAAGTATATCAGGAAAAATAAAACTGTAACTGAAACAACTGCAACAAGGTAAAATAAAACCACAACAGAAAAAAGAAAAAAAAAAAACATGGGGAGGGAACAAGCCAAAAGGAGAGAACAGTAACAAAGTATAAAGAATAAAATAAAATTAGAAAAATAAAAGATTTATTAGGAAAAATAAAAATATAAATGAATCAACAAGGTAAAACAGAACCCCAATGTAAAAGAGGAAAAAAAAAAAACAAAATCCCTGGCTATGGGGGCGGAGTTTAGGTGGGGGTGGAACTTAGGCAGGGGTTGGGTTTAGGGTGGGGTGGGACCTAGGCAGGTGTGGGGGTGGTGTTTGAGCATGCGGCAGGACCTAGGCTCTGAGCCCACTGCAGCCTGAAAAGGTCTTGGGGGGCAGGGCCTAGTTTCGGCGACATTCAAGTGTGGGGTGGGGCCTCTGCTTAGGACCTTCATGGAAGGGGAGACGCAGCACGTGGAAAGCAGGGCCTCTGGAGTGTGGAGTTTTGGAGTTTGGAGGTAGGGCCCTGGGTGAGGGTGTGTGGGTGGGGTTTGGGCCCAGCACGTTGGAGGGGGTCTCCGAGTGTAGAGGTGGGGCCCTGGGTGGGGATGAAGGGGCTGGGCTTGGGCTCTGCTTAGCAGGAAGGAGGCTCCAAGGGCAGAGGTTTAGGGCCGGAGCCCAGCAGGCTCCCCTGTGCCTAAGTGGACGGGAAAAGCGCTAGCTACGTTCCCTTCTGTTCCTCTGCGTTCCTTCCCCCCTTTATCCCCCATTGTCTCCTCCGTCGCCGCTGGACCCCTAACCGTGGGTGGGTCCCGCTGGGTGTAGGAACTCTTCCCCTCCCCCAGCCGCCCCTTAGGGGTGCCGTCCTGGAGGTCTGGCCTTTACTTTTGCTCCCCCTTCCCTCCCTCCCACTCCCTCAGAACCTGCGTGGCTGGAGGGGGCCTCAGTGGGCAGAGGATCAGGCCCGGGATCTCAGCAGGTTCCTGGGGGCCCAAGTGGGCAGGGGAAACCTGGCCACACTCCCTTTTGATTCTCTGCCCTCCCAATGGTTCCTCAATTTCCCTCTTTGGGAGTGGGATCCCTTCCCCTCCCCCAGCCACCCCTCAGGGATGCCAGTCCCATCCCGCCTCCACTTCTCCTCCCCCTTCATTCCCCCCACACCCCACGTCCTACCCAGTCGCTGGGGGTTCCTCCCCTCCCCTTAGTTGTCCATGGTCCTCGACCAGTGCCTGGTAGGTGCCCTAGTTGTGAAGAGGTGCAAATTCTGTGTCCTCCTAGTACACCATCTTGACTCCGCCCCCTGTGTTTTCTGTTGTATCAAATAGGAGTCTAATATAATATTAATATTAATGAATAATCTGCTAATACAATTTTAATCCATTTACCTTAGATATAATCCAGTTTTTAAACAACTGAACTATTCTTTATATGAATATTTGATAGTACTTTAATTATACAGTATGAACTCTAGTGATGCTAAGAGGGTAGATGTGATGTTAAGTGTTTTTATCAACAAAAATAAGAGTAACAAATAAAGAGGGCAGGAGGAAACTTTTGGAGGTGATGGATATGATTTTGGCTTAGATTATGGTGATGGTTTCATGAGTGTAAACAAAAAATCAATTCTGCTGGGTAAAAGACTTAAAAATTAAATGGAAAAAAATGAATATAAATTCTTTCAGTAACAATGAGAAAAATACAATTTGGAATTAAAACTTTAGTCTTGAACCTAACAAACCAAGCATCATATAAATTATACGTAGGGCTTCCCTGGTGGCGCAGTGGTTGAGAGTCCGCCTGCCGATGCAGGGGACACGGGTTCGTGCCCCGGTCCGGGAAGATCCCATATGCCGCGGAGCGGCTGGGCCCGTGAGCCATGGCCGCTGAGCCTGCGCGTCCGGAGCCTGTGCTGCACAACGGGAGAGGCCACAACAGTGAGAGGCCCACATACCACACACACACACACAAAAATTATATGTAAGAGAACTCAATTTAAAACGCTTTATCTGATAAACTCGTGGATCCACTGCCATCTCCTGAAGATGGGAAGTAAGGGAAGAATGTAGTTTGCCTGTTTGACTTGTCTCTGTGGATCGAATGCATATGTGACACACTTGTAATTACTCATCAATTTCTTCCATACTTTGAATGTACTAGAATAAAATGTTGCAGCTGTTTTTTGTCTTTAGAGAATAATCATTGGTATGTTTTCAATCTGTGCCAAACTGAACATGTTCACACACCTCAATTGTTGTTCATCATTGAATATGCCCTATGCTATCTACATTACCTCTACAGACAAATTAATAAAGGCTGTTTAAGTTTTGAATTGTAGATGAATTTTTCAACGATTACATATATTAAATACTTACTGTTGCATAGACCCAGCTATTGGGAGTAAACTCATAGAAATAGTCACTAGATTTTTAGGAATTTATCCTCTACTTGGCTCTTTTACCCAAAAGGTTTATGTAAGAACGAGCAAAGTTTATTTATTCAGGGCAAGAGAGTCAGCCACCATCACTGGTGTTCTGGCAGAGACTCAAAGGCAGAGAGAAGAGTGGGAAAGTTTTGTAGAAGAGAAAAGAGAAGGCTTCAGGTATGTTTTGATTGGAATAGTCTTTGGCAGGGGAAGCTGCAGACGGGCTACCTAGAAACAGGGTATTATGTGATTGGTTAGGGGCGCATATTTGGCTTTCTCTGGTTGGTCTTGGAAGTGGAGATAAAAATTAGGGAAGCTGTCAGTTATTAATCAAGTCCTGGCCTAAAATGACCAATTGATACAGGGGTTATTGTTTAGCTTCCTAGATTGTTACTAGAGATAGTGGTCTGACTTCCTAGAAATTTGACTTACAGATAGCTTCCTGAGCTGGTTACTGTAGAGAATGTTTTGGTTTCCCGGGCTTTTTGCTGCAGGTTGTGGGTCAGAATTCTATTTTTGTATAGTCTGGCTATTATTCATTTGTATATTCAGTCTTTCAGTCTCTGAATAATAATGATTCACTGTGACACTTCCAACAGCAATCAACTGGGAGTTTTGTTTTAATTAATGACATTGCTTTTCTTCTTACAGTAATTAAATTTGCATTTATCTTGCTTTTGGTTTGTAATCCTGTTGCTCTGAGGTTGTATGAACTGCTCAATCCGTGTTAGGTGTTTTACGAGAGAAAAGAACAAAATGCCTGCTTGAATGTCATTTTCTAAAATCATCAATCATAATCAGACACTTCTTTGAGTTTTATGTTGATATTTAAGACCAAGAAAGGAATTTGCAAGTAGGAATAAATCTGCTTAAATAGAAGTGCAAGCAAAAAAATTACAAGTGATATTTTCAAAGTTTAGTTTCTTACTTTCTTTTTTGTCACAAATTAGGAAATACTGTGATAAAATTTTCCTTCTTTTTAGAAGTTTGATTATTTCGATGGTGTAAGCCCTCAGGCCTAAAAAGTTATGTGAAACGTTTGAAATTTAAGTAAACCATGATCTTCCATTTTTGTTATCTAAATATGACTAAGCAAAGAGAGGAGATGACCTAGAAAATGAAACATATACAATAATTTAGTCAGTTAAAGAGACAGTTTGTATATTTCTGGACTATTTCAATTGAGAATTGTAGACTTCTAAGACTCGAGATTTTATTCATTTTATTTACTTACTTTTTTTTTTTTTTACAAAAATATTTGAAGTAAATGAATATTAAGTACCACAAGCTGGGTGGCTTAAAACAACAGAAATGTGTTTTCTTACAGTTCTGGAGGCTAGGAGCCTAGGGAACAGGGCCTGTTCCCTCTGAATGATCTATAGAAAAATATTTCCTTGCCTCTTCTAGCTTCTGGTGGTTGCCTGCAATCCTTGGCATTTCTTGTGTCACCATAGTCGCAGTCTTTTCCTTTGTCTGTACATGACCCTCTTCCCTGTTTCTCTATATGTCTCTGTGTCCACAATTCCCTCTTATAAGGACACCAGTCATTGAATTAGGGCCTGTCCTAATCCAGTATGAATTCATCTTGATAACATCTGCAAAAACCGTATTTTCAAATAAGGTCACATTTACAGATACAGGGAGTTAAGACTTCAATGTATCTTTTTCGGAGAACACAGTTCAACAACATTGCCCAAAGTCTTAGCATGGCTCTTATTAGATTTCCTAAATAGTTTTATCTTTTTAGCTTAAAGCTCTCATCATGATCAACTTTCTGGCAGTTATAAAATTTTCAGCCTGGTAAAGCCCTAAGAAACATAGATACCAGTGTCATTCTATATTACACTTACCAAATGGCAGGCACTGTTCTAAGTATATGTATATAATTTCATTTAATTTTCACAAAGCCTCTATCTGTTTAGTACTATTATTACTCCATCTTCTTATAGGAGGTAAACCAGTGTTGTGAACTAAACTAAATCAATTTGATTGTTCACAATCATTGGATTGTTTTAGGTAGCTACATTAGATATTGGAGAATCAACTTTGCTGCAGGTGGCATGAATTATAATGAACTCAAGTCTCCAAGTGAATTTGCCTCATACTTAACAGCAAGAAGGTACAAAAATAGCCATACCACCTGTTCTGTATGATTGATGAAATTCCAGTTCTCTATTATTTTAAGTACTCTGACAGCACATATCATGAAGGATTCATACTAGGCAAAAGCAGCATTATTACAGGCAGAGTAGCAGAAATTGGCTAACCTATTTGAAGCCAAATGAGAAAATCCTCCAGTAAGTATCTTAACCTAGTACCATCAGAAGTCTTCTGAACCTGGGACATCATTCTGATGGGTATAGATTTTTAGACATGCTACATTCATGTGACCTTATATAACACTTCTACACAGTCAACATGTCTTGAAAACTATCCATTCCAGCAAAGCAGTGCACTTCTAATTGCTGATTAATTATTCCTCTGGTGTTGACAAAAACAAAACAAAAACTAACACACACAGACACACACATATACACAAGAACATGACAAGCACTTAAAAGAAACTTGCCCAAAGTATACAAAAATCAATTTATGGAGACAAGATTTTAACTACCAAGCTATAGTGTCTATTGCAGAAATCAAAATATGGTGAATATGAAAAAATAATTTTTAAAAATACAGGTTTAGTTATAATAGTCTCAAACTAGGAAAAGAAAACACAAAATGTCTATCAAAAGGTAAATAGACAAACAACATGTGGTAAGATATATCCACACAAAGGAATTCTCTCAGCAATAAAAAAGAAACAAACTATTGGTGCACCCAAAATATGGATGAATGTCAGGATGATGTTTGGTGAAAAAGTCAGGCAATACAAAGGCTCATACTCTATTATCCATTTACATAAAATTCTAGAAATTGCAAAGTAATCTGTAATGACAAAAAGCGGATCAATGATTGACTATCACGGTGACAAAAAGGGACCAGGGTAAAGTGAGGAATGAATTACCAAGGGGCATGAGGGTATTTTTTGGGGTGATAAACATGTTTGTTCTTCTGACTTTGATGATGGTTTTAAATATACATACATATGTACATGTGTCAAAGCTCATCAAATGGTACCCTTTAATAAGTACATTTTATTTTATGTGAAGGAAACCTCAGTAAGTCCTTAAAAAATGTAATCATTACAAGTGTTGTCTCTAAACCTGAAAAGAGAGCAGCCCAGAGGGAGCAGAGGAAAGAGGTGAACTCCTGCGACTTCATTTCAGATTGAACTCAAGATGCACTTGGAGAGGCATCGTGCCCCTCTCACTCCCTGCCTGGATCTTAGTCATATGAGTCAAGAAATTGCCCTCTTTAGCCTTAGCCATTTGGGACCGGTATTTTGTTGCTTGTAACAGAGAGAACCCTAGCTGAAACAGAAGTTTGGCCTGTCAGTCGGTTCTAGTACAGATAAATAAAACTGAATATGATAAACCTAGTTTAAAACTTAACTTTTTCAATGATTAATGTGTCATGTGGCAGCTTATCGTTTACTAATTGAAAACATTTGGCCCAAATCAATAGTTCTGTCAAGGGTCTTGATTATCCTTGGAGATTTGTTTATTCCCCAGTAGGTTCTGACCAATATTTGCTACTGGATTTTGAGATGAGTCCCGTGACCTGAATCTCCTTTTGCCCAGAACAAGAGGACTTGTGTCTGAGAAGGTTTAGATTTTAATAGACTGCGTCTCAGTAGACAGTAATGTCTACATAACAGCAGTTGGCAGTTTTGCCTTGCAAAAATAGAAGAATCTCCCCAGAGTGCAAATGCCACTTCTCCCATGAAGCCTTTATCCTTTCTACCTTTCCTTCTCCTCTCAAGAGAATGTAATTTCCCTTGATAGTGATATTTATTTCCCTTACTTCTCCTCAGACTCTGTTTTTTTTCCTAAAGGCTTAGTTATTTAGCAATATAAGGATCCATTTAAATGTACACTGGAAGATTATGTTAGCTTGCTGGGGCTGCTATAACTCAAACAACAGAAATGTATTTTCTCACAGTTCTGGGGGCTAGAAGTCCAAGATGAAAGTGTCAGCGTGTTTGGTTTCTTCTGAGGCCTCTTTCCTTGGTGTGTGGATGGCCACCTTCTCACTGTGTTCTTGCACAGTCGTCCTTCTGTCTGTGCTGTCTGTGTTCTAATTTCTACTTCTTATAAGGACTCCAGTCATATTGAATTAGGGCCCACCCTAAGAACCCCATTTTAATTTAATTACCTCCTTAAAGGCGTTATCTCCAAACACAGTCATATTCTGAGGTTTTAGGGATTATGGCTTCAATGTATGAATTTTGGAGGGAGACAGTTTAGCCTATAATCCATGTTTTCTGCTCCTTATTCTTCTCTTATAAAGTGAAAGCTCTGAGAGAATGATGCTCAACTGTTAACGTATACAGCATGCAATAAATATCTTGAACTTCTAATGATGCCAGGCATGTTTACTTCAGAATTAGATAATCAAGTTGTCATCAATAATCATATGTCAAGTTGAAATGCCTGAACGGGTATATCTTATAAACCACACTCCATTCCACATGTCAAAGTCATTTGATGGAACTAAATTACAAATGCTTACCTTTATGTTTTCCCAGCATAACAAATTATCAACCTGATCAAATAAAATATCCCTACAGAGAATTTCCTCTTCTAATATGCCTCCTCGCTCAAATACTTAAGCATTGTATACATATTCCCCACTGCCTGTGCTTTTGCCTTATTCTGCTTCATGTGCAGTCAAGACATTATCTACCCTCTTAGCTTTATGACCTTCTCTTTTGCAATATGCAATATGAAATTCCTTTGAACTTACCTTTTAGAGTTTTCTTTGCAGAGTTTCCCTGTTGCCCTCTGATTCCCATTCTTCCCCTCAAGGGAGATAATACTCTCCTACATATAAGAGGGTAAGAAGTGGACGATTCCTTACTAAGGCCACTGCCATTTCTGCCAGTGAGAAAATTTAGTAACTGCTGGGGTACAATGCCACAAAAGTATGTGGACGTTCAGTCTCTCTCCCTGAAACTGTGAGCTAAGATATACTCTGACTCATTTCATGCTCAGCACATGTCAGCCTATCATTTGCCTGACTGACATATGTCAAGCTGTACTGAGGCTGGAATTCTCAGAGGTGTTTGTAGGACAATCTCAGCATGTGTCCCAAGACTATTTTCTAAAATAACTCAATGCTGTAGAAAAAAGCACGAATAGAAGATAAAATATTAGGAGAGATAAAAATAATTCCCATAAATTATTTTTCTCTGGGATCAAGATTGCAAGACTAAGCTGTTGCTCACTTTTTTCTTAGCCACTCACTGTCTGAACAAGTTTTATGCCTCAATTTCCTCAAATGAGGTATTAACGTTCCTGAAAGAGTATATCATATATAACCAATGATGGTAATGACCTTGAACATATGAAGGTTTATTATAAGTCCTGTATGCTTTCCACACACTAGTGAAAATAATCATTACATTCTCTATTATGGTTCCTACCATACAGAATCTCCAAGAGAATTACAGTTCCTATAGCCAAAAACTGTAGGAGGCAATTTCAGTCTAAAGAATGATTCGTCAATTAAGCCAGGACTCCGGGGCTGAAATGCGTTCTTTTTTAACAGTCAGTCTCTTTATCTCTGAAATTGGTTCACCATATCTACCTTTTTATAGTTCCCAAAATTTTCATAAAATAATTTTGAGCAGATAGGAACATTTGTATAGGTGATATTTTATGTAACAATACATAAAATAATTCACTGGACAGAAAAATTTACCTCTATAAACATTCTTTGGCAATATTCTCCACTTTTTTCTTCCCATTCAGGCTTCTCAGGTGATAAGAATAGCAGGCCAATAAGACCTTGAGGAAAACATCTGCAGGAAATGTAGTTCATTCACCCCTAGAAGCCCAAGACACCCAAATATTCACTGTTTCCAGACTTTTTTTCTTACTGTGATTTTTTGAAATATAACATAAGTACCTTTCAGAGTCACAAAAATATATTAAAATCAAAAGCTGTAATATGCTAAGTGTCCAAAATTGCAAATTGATAACACATTGTAGTGCCATATTACTTCAAAGGTGATACAATTGAATTGAATTTCAGTGTGCATACTGTTTCACTGATTTATGTAACCTGAAGTCAGGGTATAAAGCCACTCTTTGTTAGGAACACTAACATTAAGTTTAACTGTATATACCAATTCAGTTATATTTATAAAAGATTAATGTGATTGAGAAAAGCTATAGTGACATTGTTTTGCAAGAACGTATAACTTTTAAACAGTACCGGAGAAAATACGATTTTTTCTCAGAGAGTAAAATTTTTCCTTTGTAAATCTGGTTTCAATTTCTAAATAAATCCAGGGGGTAGAGGAGATAAGAAAATATGTTTTAAGGAAAACTGCAATAATTTTGTTAGAGTCATCTGGCAATTTTAGTATATTTCTGTGGTCCATTCAATCTCCCACCCTCCTAGACAATTTCATACCCTTTTTTCTTTCCTTAAACCTGAAATACTTCTTGCCTCTTATTCTGTGCAGCTGATACCCGTTCCTTTTCCATTTGAAACATGGAAGAGATCAGAAGACAGCTAATTTACGCTCCAGCATCTGCTAGCCTGCATCCATCTGCTTCCAGACATTCTTTTTTTTTTTACATAAATTTCACTTTATGTAAAACATATGAAAGAGGGTATTTCAAATCACACTAAACATAATAAATATATAACTTGCTTTGTTAAAGATCTACAGTATACATTCAAGGAAAGGCTAAACTTCCAATGCCAACTATATATGAGGCAAAATCAAACATTTACAATACTCAGTTTCCTAAGAGTGCTATTTTTAATACCTATAAGAGGAAACTCATTCTAGTGCTTTGTTTCCATCCAAATGTCTATACATTCCTTTATTCAGAGAACCAGGTGCTTCTATATCTAAAGCTTTTATATCCTTTTAAATAGATTTAGCATTTTAGCTCTTTGGGGGAGGAACAGGGAAGTCCAAACAAACAACAGACCATCTTAAATTATTAGAGGTGATTGATTTTATAACATACCCTGTTTCAACTCAGATGTAAAATCTGATGAACGTGTTGATGAAAAAAAAAAAAAAATCCCAGATATTCTTTAGTTCCCTGAACCAATGGACATGGAAGAGCTAGTGCTCCTACCTAAAGATAGCCTCTCTCTTCATGGCCAGCACTTCTCACCCACTGAAGGGTGTTGCTCTAGTACTTTCTCCCTCTCTTTCTCTTCCACAATCAACTTTACTTCCCTCTAATGAATCATTCCTATCAAAACACAAACACACCATAGTATATCCACTTGAAAAATAAGTAATATATTTGAATAAAATCCCAATTCACCTTACTTTTCTCTTGAGCTTCTATTCCATCTGTCTTACCCCTTTCACAGCAAAACTCCTCAGCAGTGTTGCCTCCCATGCTGTCTCCCCTACCATTCTTTTTATTCTTCCTCTAACTCACTGTAATCAGGTCTTCATCCCCATCACTCCTTTGTAACAGCTCTTTACACCATCTGGCATATTTATCATTCATTCAACAAAAATTGTGAGCACATTATGTGCCACATCTCTTCAGAGGTAATGAGTGGAGAACCTCAGAATGATATTTTTATTTCCTTCTGCCCTCAGAGTAAAGTTTTAAACTCTCCAAGGGGAGCATAGCTGGATAGATCTTGGTTTACTTTCAGCAAAATTGTGCAGTTGAGCAAATCCTGTGCACCTCAATTTCCTGTTTGTCTGAGGAGATGGGATGCACAGCCACCCCAAAACAGACCAAGGACATCTTGACCAGTGAGTACATTCAGTTGTGCCGTACTGCCCTGGGCGTGGCTCCGACAGTCACACTCTGAGTCTCTACACAGATTCAAATATGCAAGGAAAGTCAATGCACAGATTCCTTTCAATCGGCTTTATCTTCATCACTGTCCTAGCCTCTAAGACAGCACACTTAAATGCTAGATGGCTTCTAGACATTTAGTGTTCTATGTTATGTAACTTTTCTTTTTCGTTTCTACTTTCAAGTGCCTTCACCATATAGACTCCAGAAGATTCCCTGGTGATTTTGGCTTCTCTTTTAATATTTTATTACTTTTCTCGAAAATGCGTATAAAAAACCTTCAGTGGCTAGTGTAGAGAAAAGAAGTGATTTGGTAATTGGCTTTGGACACTGGGATACTGCTCTAGGAAGATACTTACCTACTTTATCGAAGACTGAGTTTGCCAAGGAATTTATAAGGTGCAAGATAGAGGGCCACTTTTTTCCTTTCTCCTTCCCAAAAGATAGTTTTCTCCTAGATATATTTTAAAAAATGGAAATCACCGATTTAATCTTTGCTGACAAGTAATTTGAGTCCTAAATTTCAAATAATGCTATAAATAATAAACTATAATGACTACTTTCATACTCTAACCTCAAGTGATAAATGCTCTGCAGTTCCACTGACAGCAGTGTCATCTAATATGTTCCAGGTTCCTTAGAAAGGCATCCTCTTGTATTACAGTCAGTAGTCAAGTTGGCAAAAATAGCCCTTCTATCCAGACACCTCAAGCTTTGTCTGAAGAGCATCCTCTTTTTTACAAATTCAAAGCACTTATTAGGTCAACTGGTTGTCTCTAGTGATTAACAAAGAACATAAGTGGAAGCTGCTCTGTGGAAACAGTAATGAGCCTAACAATAGGATGTTACATTAAACAATCAAGAACTGCTTTGATTAGAATTATAAACACAAAAAAATAACAAAACTAAACTTACAGAGTTCCTTCTATTGTATAACAGGAGAGCCTTATACAAACAATAGCAACACATTTTCCAATGAGGTACAAATCTCTAGGCTGGATGCCTACATCAGTGTTTTTCAATCCTAGTCCTTTTAAAATTCCTCAAATGAAAATAAATCAAGCATTTGATATAAAGCCACCTTTAGGAATTTTTAAAACAGGTTTTCTCCTCTGTAGGGTAGTAACAGATTTAAATCTTTCTAGCATACCTCTAACAGTTTATGCTGGCAACAATGCAATTTCAAACAGCAGATGGTTACTTGCATATCATAGAAAAGGAGGGAAAAAAGCAAGTGATACACCAACTGGGATTGCAGCTCTGGGAAAAGTTGCAAAATTCAGCAAAGCCTACGGAGATTGAATGTTTATGAGCAATAAGGAAAGGAAAAGTGAACAGGAGGAAAAAACTTTAATAGATAAAAAGGGAAAGGTTAATGTGGCAGGTGGCATGGGCCTGTTACTCTTCCCTGAGGAGAGACCAGGTGCATTTGATAATTTCATTGCTGCATAATTCGCACACCATCGGAAGAGTGCAGCACAGACACAAAGTTCTGTAATGAGGCAGGTAGAGACTCATCATGCGTTCATCACCAAGAATATCTTCACACTGCATGACTCCCTCTGCACACACAGTCAAGCTCATACTCCTAGCCTAGCTTTCCTTTCTTATCTGTTGATCCTAGTGGGGTTTTTTTTCTCATTTCATCATTAATC
Source organism: Delphinapterus leucas (assembly GCF_059928025.1). NCBI lineage: Eukaryota > Metazoa > Chordata > Mammalia > Artiodactyla > Monodontidae > Delphinapterus > Delphinapterus leucas. The sequence goes on from NC_143139.1 coordinate 68,913,498, forward strand.
TATATCAGTATACAAACTTACTAATAAATATATCACCTCTGTAGTGTGTGGTTAATGCTATAGTTTGCTCACAGCTTTAGCAGAACATTCTGGTATATGAATGACTTGGAACACATTGGCTGTAGAGTTCATTGGATTTCAGGGCAGTGCAGAAAAGCTCCTATAGCTCATTTGATACCTGAGGCCCATGTTGTTATTTAACCTATATATTTCCTCACCTGCAAAAGGGGATACTTACAGTACCTGCCTCACAGGTTTGCTGTGAGGATTTAATGAGTAAACTTAAAGCACTAGAAGAGCAAGCACTCTGTTGGCTACTCAGTGGTATTTTTAGTGTTATCATGTTAATATGATTTGCGTGTGTGGATAACACTGCTGAGCTGTTACTGCAGACTTTTCTCTCTGTAAGAATTCCAGTTTTCCTCCAGTACAGCAGATGATTTTCCAAATAATTAGAGCTAACATTTAGTGTTTATCTTGTACTAGGCACTATTCTGAGTGCTTTATATGTATTAACACATTTAATGGTCACAGTGGTGCTATGATGAAGATACTAATACTATCCCTATTTTATATATAAGGAAATGGAGGCACAGAGAAGTGAAAACCTATTGTTCCTAGGGCAACATGGTTAAAAACTGGCAGAGCTCAGCTTCAGACTCATGCTATCTGGTTCCAGGGTCCACATCCTTGACCACTCCCCTCCATGGCTGTCTACTTTTATTCTCACATTATCCTACCTCTGTGTCTCAGCACTTACGAAAGCGCTAACTCAGCTGAGCTTCTCACCTGTTCTTTGACTTGATTACTTCCATCTCTTGCCCAGTAATTAACTGGTAGTTTTGTCTTCCTTTCAAGTGTTTTCAGTCTCTTCTGTTTCATTTTTTCAGTTGCTTTCCGGACAACCAGCTTTCCATTTTCTTTAAAATAAATAAACACAACTCTTAGATTCATATCATTATGTATAGGAATATTCAGATTTCTCCCTTTTTAGTCCATATTGAACTTCACGAAGTAACCACATTCTATGTGCTCCTTCCTTGTCTACTCCCACCATTGCCCTGGAACTGCTCTCTGGAAGTTACTCTGGAAATCTAAAGATTTCCCTTGATTCACCTCTAATTGGAGGTGGGAAGGGGCCTTTGGAAATAAAGCCCACAGAAGCGGTTATTCCAGACAATGAGTGAATTAGGGTAAACACTGGGGCAAATGGTATAAAAGACTTGCTTAAAAAATCAGATCAGCTCGGTGCTTTGTGACCACCTAGAGGGGTGGGATAGGGAGGGTGGGAGGGAGGGAGGGAGACGCAAGAGGGAAGAGATATGGGAACATATGTACATGTATAACTGATTCACTTTGTTATAAAGCAGAAATTAACACACCACTGTAAAGCAATTATACTCCAATTAAGATGTTAAAAAAAAAAAGAACTTTGAGGATGTGGATTCTTGTTCTCAACTCTATTAAACGCTAAGAATACGTTATTGGATAAACCATTTAACTCTGAGCCTCAGTTTACCCTTCTTTAAAGTTATTTTTAACATTTCAAGTACACTGAAAATAAAAAGAACTGTTAAATAAAAAAAAGAAAATCAGTGTTCTTTGTTTTACTTCTATTTATTAGCTCTTCAGAAGCTACTCTTGCTTACTTAGAATTTAAATGGCTCATTCTTTTACATAAATCTTACCAGTATCTTTGGAATAACTATTCATTTCTCTATATTTGAGGATTTATTTATTTTTTGTTCGTTCTTTTGACATTTCCTTAGCATTGTTCCGTCACCCCAAACTCTAACAATCTTACCAAAAAATCCTTGCAAAAGAAGTAGATAATTAGCATAATAATGTCTGTGACCCTCCATTTCTTAAAGTGATTGACATTTAAGAACTAGTAGAGCAGGTTGTCATTAAACTATGATAATTATCTATGGACTTTGCAGGTAATTGCTAGTTTAAAAATAGTCATGTTTTGATACGGAGTATTGTTTAAAGAGAAACCTCAGCATCTATGAAAGGACATATTTTGATTGAACTGGCATTCATGCAACGTCATTTCCTGACAGGGTTGTAGGCTCACCTTTTTAAGAGCATCTTTGTATCTCTCACAACACTAGCAGCATAGTGTCTGATATAGAATAACCTCTCAATAATTGTTTGTTGAATGAATGCATAAATTCATGGTGGGTTGAAAAAGCATAAGGGAGTATTTGCAGTCTCTCTTGCTTCCTATCCCCATGTTTCATTTAAGAATGATGTGGTATTCCAGGAAAAGAATCCCGGAAATTGAACTAAAAATGGCAAGGGGGTGGGGGAAACATAGTACACAATATCCCCTCCTTCCACCAAGTTCTATTATAGCAGCTGGGTGTTTAGCAGAAAATAATAGTTATATACTCATAATAATGCAAATTCTGAATGTTGATTTAAACACAGTTGTGCTAGAACTACATTGGATTCTGTATTAGTCAGGATTCTCTAGAGAAACAGAATCGATAGGCTAGATTTCTATCTATATATCTATATATAGTTATAGATACAGATGTAGATGTAGATATAGATAGATAAATATAGATGGTTATATCTATATATTTCCATAAAGAGATGTTTTTATAATAAATAAGCTCACACAATTATGGAGACTGATTTTTTTTTTTTAATTCTTTAATTAGCAACCTTGAGGGGGAAAAGGACATCAGGACTTAAAGGCAGAGGCAGAGACCCGAAACCAGCTGGGTCTTTTTTGTTAGGCCGGAGCAGAGTTTAAACCGGGGCAGACCCCCTTCAGCTCTGGCTGCAGCCTCCTCCCTACATCCTGGTCCCAGGTTGGTTGCAAACTGGCTTCACTTCATCCGAGGAGCTCACACAATTATGGAGACTCAAGATTTGCAGAATGAGTTGTCAAGCTGGAGATCTAAGAAAGCCAGTGGTGTAGTTCTAGTGCAAAAGCTGCCTGGTTAAAGACCCAGGGAGAGTCAGTTTTTCAGTTCAAATCTGAAAGCAGGAGAAATCCAATGTCCCAGTTTGAAAGCCATCAAAGAGAAGGAATATCATCCTACTCGAGGAGTTCAGCCTTTTTGTTCTATACAGGCCCTCAACCGATTAGACGAGGCTCACCCACATTAGGGAGAACAATCTGCTTTACTGAGTCTACCAAGTTAAATGTTACTCTCACTCCAAAACACCCTTGTAGAAATACCCAGAATAATGTTTCACCAAATATCTGGGCACCCCAAGGCCCAGTCAAGTTGACACATAAAACTAACCATTGTTGATGCTATCATTGTATAGTGTATGATGGAGAGGAGCTAAACACAGGGGATGGGGAGGGATGAGTAAGAAATCTGAACAGTTAGTAAGCAAATAGGTAACTCTAAGATGCATAAATCAGAAACTAACAGTATAAGAATAATACTTGAAACTCTGTATTAGAGTACTTTATAAATATGAAATAGGATGAGCTTAGGACAGACAGTACCCAGCATACCTTAACACTCAATACATGTTAGGTATTGTTTCTCAAATATTAGGATCCTTTATTTTAACATTATTTTTATGTTTTATATATAAATTTCTCAAGCATTCCCAATTTTTAATATTAAGTAATAATTTTTCATGGAATATGCACTGAGAATCTAATATGTATGACACTCTATGAAGAAGATAAAAAGACTTATGGTCAGTTCCTACCAAAGCACTGTGGTGAATTGTAAAAATGTGCATTTTGAAGTCATGCAGAACTAGTTCAAATACTGGACTCGTCTTTTACTAAAGTGAGATCTTACTGATGTTATTCCACATATAGCGCTTTCAGTTTGTGAAACAGAATAGTAACACCTACCTCAGAATTTGTTGTATCATCTAAATGAATCTTACATGTATAATACTCAGCCTACAGAGGCAGGATGTATTCAGAGAGTACTAATTATTTTTATTTCCTATGAGGACTCAACAGACTGATTAAGAATATATATATTCTAGACTGATCTGGAGCAAGTAACTTAGTCTCTCTGTGCCTCTGTTTTCTTATCTGTAAAGTGAGGATAATAATACTATCTCATTATTATAATAATGAGTTTTGTGAGGATTAACTGAGTGAAAATTTGTAGTGTGTAGAAAGTCCTTAAAGCAGTCCTAGTATTAATGGGATCTATTTAAGTGTGATAATAATAATACCACAATAATAATCATTGTTATTGTAATATTATTTGCCCCCAGAAACAGTATTATTAATCGCAACTAAAACAAATAACAGCTATGATATTTTCCAATGTCTGGCTTTTAAATAAGCCATTTACAGACTAGTCTTATGCAGTTTCAGGCAAGGTGCTGTGGGGGCACTAGAGGGATATCAGGAGATAGGACTCTATTCTTACAAGAAATGCCTAAGAAAATGACAGTGGATGCTGATTGTAAGGAATTTTGTGGAAAGATTTGCCATTATGTTTGTATTCTATTTCCCTTCCCACTCCCCCAAAGCAAGGGACTCTTTAAGAGAAGAATTCTAAAGGCTTACATTATGTTCCTGAACGTAAGGGAATAATGATGGGTACATAAAATCACTTCCGCAAAGCATTTTCAAACAAGGCCAGCTGAAGAAGCCTGAGGAAGCAACATATGAAGTGATGTGCTAGTACATGTTTAACAATTGCCAGACCCTCCAGCAGGGGAAAAAAAAATTTTTTTAAAGCCCTGGTTTGGAGGACTTGCCAATTTCCATCATGTAAATATTCCCACCGTGGTGGATTTCAAGTTACCACCATGAAGTTACTGAACACAGAATTGGGAATTGATGCTATCAGCTTTCATGGGCCCTACCTAGGAGCAAGCTGCATTCCTACAGCAAGCATTACCTTTAACAGTTGAAGTTTCAGCAGGGGAGGCTATCAGAAGAAACCACAAAAGCATCCCACAAGAAGAAAAGAAGCCAGCATCCAATACAAAGACCCAACATTAAGTTACAACTGAACCCATCTCGTAAAGCTTTTTTACCCCTTTACCACTTCTCTATTCCCCTACACTCTGAAAACATTTAATAAACAGAAACCTCAATTAAACTGAGAGACCTGAAGAGGGAGCTCTTACACCCTGTGATAATAACAGAGCCCAGCAGAGAAGAAAGACTCTTCTTCCTTCCTGGTAGGGTCAGCCAATGAAAAGCCATGGACTCCTTATTTACTAAGCCCGCCCAACTTCCTTTTCCCCTCTATAAAAGCTTGCCCCTTCTCTTGCTGTGCCGGAGGACTTGCACATGGCTCACCACGGTTGCAGACCCCAAATTGCAATTCTCACCTGATCCTGAATCAACCCATATTTGCTGGAGAAATATCTGGCAGTCTATTTGTTTCAGGTCTGTTGGCCTGATACTGTAGAGAACAGAAATGTGAGGTAAGAAGTGACAGAACACGAGGTAAGAAGTGTATCAAGAAAATAAAAGGGAAGTCAACTATGACATTCTTCCCCACGATAACCTGTGGCAGGTTTGAGCACATGTTGGAAAGAAGTTTTAAATTGCATAATGGTCTGTATTTTTATGTGAAAGGCCTAGATTTTGTTATTGTTGTTATTTTAAAGTTTTCTAAAAACTATGGGATCTACTGAACTTCATCTAGGAAAAGGAAATAGCAACAATAACAACAAGTCTTCAGATAAAATCCAAAAGGTAGAGGTGAAAAAAAGAGTTGCATTCTTCCTATGCCCAACCTAGTCTAACTGGTTCAATAAATTGGCTCTATAAGGAAAATAGAAATCAATCAAGAATGAATGCCTAGTAAAGATATACTTTTAATGAAGAATCATAATGGTCACAGTGAAGCCCAGCCTTACCTGGGCCAGCCTCTGCTATTACAATCACATTGTTAAAATTAAGCACTCTCTTTGACACCCAGTGAAGGTTATTCTTCCTATAAAGCTCTTAGCACAGTCTACCCTGGGTTTTCTCTTGACTACCTAATGTCCTCTGACTCTGAGCACTTGGGGGTTGGAACTATGGTGTGTTGATTTTTTGTACTTCTGCACTGCTTAGAACAAGGTACAGCTTTTCACCTGTATGTAGTTGTGTACCATCATGTACTTGGGAAACGTGTTTCCTTTAGTAGATTAAAAATATTCTTTGTTCTTTGTATGGAAGTAATTTGCTCAACAAGTCATTTTTTACTGGAAATGTAAAGGTCAGTTTAATCCCAATTTCAGTCAATAAAATCATATATTCTACTCAACTAAAATAAAAAATAATGGTATCTTATTATCCAGTGGGGAAGATTCACAGCTCGTACAAACCTGACGAACCAGCAGAAATTGGAAAGAGCACAGTTAAATGGTTGGACACACTGTGTCCTTAACGTAACACCATAAAAGTATTTAACCCTTTTGAAGAGTACCTTTCCCTTGGAATTTTATGCCATAAAGAGGATAACTTCTTAATTACATGTACAATATTATTGTTAAGAAAGAGAAATGTTGTCAGACATCCTATAATTTATGTAAATTAACATAAAGTATATGTTAATTACTATTTTGTGGTAACTAAGGAGAAGAACACCATCCTTTTCCAATGCTTAGAACAAAAACCTGTTAGCTCTTGTGCACGTTCTTCCTGTGGTCTGAAATCTATGAATCATTTCACCTGTGTAATGGGCTTATCCTCAATCATATTTATTTTGGAATTTCCTAATTTGTTCTCTTGATGCATTTTCTTCTCAAACTTGCTACATGCACAGCTTTCCATAGTTTGTTTGACAGTAACACTATCAGCTTATAGTTGTTCTGGTCAAAAACCTTAGCATCATCTATGACCCTTTTCTTTTTCTCATACTTCACACTTATTCTGTCAGGAATCCTGCTAACTTAACCTCAAAAAAAATATATGGAATCTGACCCTTTTTGTTGGTCCAAACTATCATCTTAAATATACACAAACTGGTATTCCTGTTTCTACTTTGTCCCTTCACATTTTTTCCTCTTATAGTGAACATTACTTTCTTACAAAAAATATTAGCCACTTTTAATTATTTAATGGTTATATCCTCTGTTACAACGTGAGCTCCACTAGGGCAGGCATCTTTCTCTGTTTTGTGTTCACTGATGTATCAAAGACACTTAAAACAGTCCTGGCATGCAGTAGGCACTCCTTAAATATTTGTTGAATGAATGAGTGCTTGGCATAACAGATATATTTGGATAATGGTCGACATTTTTACATGTACGTGTGTGTATATGTACATATCTTTATATATTTTTTACACACACATATTTGTGTATACACACATATGTATCTGTGTATGTGTATATTATTTGTATAGAAATTTATTTTTCTGGTGGAATGACTGCAAATATATTTACTTTGGATCTTCCTAAACATATTGGTTTTTCAAAATTCCATTCTCCAAAAAAAATTGACTTAACTTGTATCTATAAAGTTTAAATCCACACTTTGAATGAAGACTGGAGCACCTCAGACTATAGAGAAGACCATTAGAGGAATGGGCTTATGTCACTTATGGATATATCTACAAAATCAGCATGTTGTTTGTCTTATTTAACAGAAAAATGACTGACCTCTCATTCAAAAATGTTTCTTTAAGGTATACTGCATGTATGTTATTGTAAACAGTTTTTTACGCACAAAAGTGAATGAGACATGGGTATTGCTCTTAGGGATCTAATAAGTAGAGAGTTTTATGTAATGTTAAAATAATTATAGCATGTGAGTCATAATGTAATTATTACCATGTCAGGAGCATATACATAGTGTTATAGCCACTCAAAGGGCTAAATATGAAGTTTTGTGTTTGTATTTCCTTATTGTGCTGTTGTGATGGGGAGCAGCAAGGAAACTTTTCAAGTTGGAAAAGCTTCCCTTCCTCTTTGAAATGAAATATCTATAAAAGTTTATTAAAATTTCTTGCAGCAATGAAAGACATTTTGAAAGCATTATCTTTATCTTTTTTTTAAATATCAAAACTGTTGCACTTTGAAATGTGGGATGGTTAAATTTTTATAACATGAAAGACTACAAGAGCTTTGTTTTTGTTGAACATTGCAATATGGCTGTTTCAGCAAAAACATCCAAGTTAGGCACTAATTAAGTAAAAAGGGCCACCCATATAAAAGAATCTTAAATACCCCTGGAGTTAAGGTAATTTGTGTTTATGTAGGAATAATTAGCCCATTCCTAAGTTATAGAATGAAGAATATAAATTCATGTTCCAGAAGCAGCAATCTCATGTAGCATTTACTTTTAATTGTGAAGAACACAGTGAAAATATATTTGCATTTTTGAAAGATAGTCTAATTTCTTAAACTTAAAATTTGTAGTTATTCCATTGGCAATGTCTGGGTATAAATTTTATTCATTTTCTCCTTAACGTAGCCATCTCTAAAAGAGAAGAGAAAGACTTTCCTAAGATATTATGCTTTTCTCTCAACAAAGGCAAATCTCACAAATTGAAAATATTCAGATAGTTCTCCCTAATTCTACTTTTTCCTGTTCCCACAGAATATAATACACTCCCCTAGTATTTATTCTTCTTTTATTCTTAGCATTTGACTTCTAACTTCCTTCACAAATTTCCCTGATTTTACTACCCATATTACTTCTTTCTGTTTTTTTTTCTAACTCAGTTTATATTCTCGTACATATTAATACATCCATAGGGTTTTAGATTTGGAAGCACAAAAACTTTTTATTATTGCACTGACATCATCTATAAAAATCCAGTGGTATGCTGGTAAATTGGCTCTCAAAAGAAAAAAACAAATCCTGATTTATAGTGTTTGCCAATTTCTCTAGTGCAAGTGTTCCCACAGTTTACTGATTTTAAGTTACCAAACCAGCTGACAAAATTCCTAAATATTTAACATTTGTCTTTCATAAGGTGATAGGAGCTCACTCAAGTATGTTGCAGGTATCCAGCTCTCTCTATTTAGAATATTTTTAGTGACCTGCAACTACTTCATGAAGAAGCTTATGTCCTGATGGGCTTCAAGTTTTAAAAGATCTCCCTTATATAGACTGAACATCTTTTTCCCTGAAATTTACCTCTGAATTGGCATTAATCACAATTCAAAAGCTGCAGAATGTAAATAGAAACTTTTTGCCATATGATGGTCATTCAAAGACTTTAAGGCAGCTTCTACTTCTTTTAATGTCTTCTTTCACAGGTTAACCATGACTTTTTTTCCAACTGTTCGTCATCCCATGGTTTCCATAGTCCTTAACAACCAATTATATTCCTGGGGTGTACTATAATTAACTGTCAATGGGGTCTAGAAATTAACACATAGCTCCAGATGTGGTCTAGGCAAAGCAAAGGGGTAGAGAATTATTACTTTGCTTTCCCTGGCCACTATAATTTTGCTAATGCAGTTTGAAGATTCATTAGATATTTTTGGCTCCTGTATCACAGAATTATAAAACCAGCTCTATCCACCCAAGTGTTTTTTTTTTTTTTTACCTAAAATGCAATTAAGCCAGTTTTTTTTTAAATCATCCTGTACTTGTCCAGCTAATTTCTGAACCAGGTGTAGGAATTTATATTACTATTTCTTGCATTTCATCCTGTTAATTAAGCTTTTCATTTCAAATAACAATACTGTTGAATTCATAGTCTATCAACGTCTCCTATTTTTATGTTTGTGATATTTTCAGATATAAAAGTATGCTTTCTTTGTTTTCATCCAAATACAAAATAATCTAAATTGTAAAGATCACAAGAATGAATGGAGAGCCTTCCTGTGGGAAGCCACGTATGGGAAAAGCCTGTGCTTTAGATGTTTTCATTTTCTCCTGAGATGTTCTCTTTTCCTTCTCTGGCATCCATCATTCTGAAATGAGGAGCTGTAGCCCAGAAAACACAATCAGATTTTTTTTTTTTTTTTTTTGCGGTACGCGGGCCTCTCACTGTTGTGGCCTCTCCCGTTGCGGAGCACAGGCTCTGGACGCGCAGGCTCAGCGGCCATGGCTCACGGGCCTAGCCGCTCCGCGGCACGTGGGATCTTCCCGGACCGGGGCACGAACCCGTGTCCCCTGCATCGGCAGGCGGACTCTCGACCACTGCGCCACCAGAGAAACCCCACAATCAGATTTTTTGCATCATCTGCATGGACTTAATTCCAAATGCTTGTTTGTCTCCAAAATGCATTGTTCAATTAGATAAAGGGCTGACAACTCCACCTGTACAATCCAAATCCCCTACCCCCAAAATTTCAGACTTCAACCTAAGACTTCAAAGTAACTAAAGATATAATTCATGTTCCTTTCTGAGATATCACTTATTTTCTCATGACTCAGCAGGGGAAGGAAGCAGCTTGGGATTTTTTTTTTTTAATAGGTTTTGTCAGATTGCTCCTTAACCCAGATAAGAATTTCTTGGAAGATAACACCTTTCCCAGTTAGCTGTGGGGAATGTTTGTATAACTAACTCTGTATACTTCAAGAGGAAATCACTAGTGCTTATTGTACATCTTTTCTCCAGGAAACAATACCACTCTGTGCTTTTTTGCACGTTCTATTTATTTTGCACACATCAATGTGAATATATAGTTGTATCAGCCTGTGTTGTCATATACTTCGATGTGTGTGGTAAGCTTATCTCCTTAAGTCACTTCTTAAAATCAAGATCTGTTTTCATTATTTTATCTCACAAGGAACTGAAATTGCTTAACAAGTTTTGTTTATATGCTTGCGTATATATCTTAAGTGAGAATTTTCTCAAGGGACTAACTAATATAGTATGATTATAAGATTGAAATCTCTCTGAAAACGTTGCTGTTTCTTTATTGAAATAATAACAGCAACAACAAAGTTTTCTCCATCATTCCCAAATGAATTAGATATCAGAAAATAACTTCATCTCTAATTTTCATATTCTAACTGATATTTTAACAACCCCACTCCTCTTCTCACATACAACTTGGTCCTTCTTGCTTCTTGGTTTTATTGCTTCCACTTGTGATGCTTCTCTCTGTCCTTATTTTATCTATTCATGTCTCATATCAAACCCGGGCTCTAAGCAAAGCTTTTCTAGAAAGCCAACCATGCCTGACCTTCATCAACCCTTTCTATGCATTCTCTCAAGCACTGATGTACGCAGTGTGAAGCACTAAATATACTTATTAATATGTCGTTGATATATTAACACTCATTATTTTTCCATCTTTGTTGCATGCCTCCCCACTTACATAACACCCTCCGCCTGGGTATGGATGTTGTCAGTTTAATCATATAACTCCCTGCTCAGAGCGCTTCCAGGGCCTTTGCAATAAAGCTAAAACTTCTTTGAATAAGATATGAAACTTCTGACTGCTCTCCATCTTCTAGGCTCAACAGTTGATACACAGTTCCTCATATCCAAGTCTCCTGAGTTGCTCCATAAGGTTCCCAGAAACTGCTGTACCATTATTCTACACCTAGTGTGCTCCTGCTGCTTCCTGGAACTACTGAAATCTCTGCCCCTTTTGGAAGAACATGTCTTCATCTTTAAATATCAGGTTCAGCCCAAGTATACTTTCTTGATGAAATCCATCCTGTGTCCATAACCGTAAGAAGTGTTCCACTTTTCCATTCAACTGTCTTTTCCACCAACCATGACATTCTATAGGCAAGAGTCACAGAGCACAAGCTTCACAGTCACATAGACCAAGTGTGAATCCAGCTTTATAACTTTCAAGTTGTGTGACGTCTGATCTTAAACCTCAGTGTCCTCATGTGTCAGTGGGTACAACTTCTCCTTCATAGGGTAGTTGTAAGGATCAAATGAGTGATACATGTGAAGAGTGCTTTGTAGTAATGCTGGCACAGAGTGAGCCCTAATAAATGACAGTTCTTTGGACCATAAGGTCCTTGAGATTTTTGGAATCAAGGGTTTAATGCTTATAAGTGCTCAGTAAACATTTACTGAATGACTGAAGTGAATACCTCTATCACAGGGAAGCAAAATATTCCCTGAGGATGAGATTAAAGCGGAAGCAAGAAGCAGATTGTTTAAATCCTTTTTAGATTTAGTGCTTGACTTTAGGCCTGACTTATAAAATGGCCCCGAGATTTTTACTAGGCTTTCCATACATTGATACATGAGTGATGCTTGAGAAATGAATAGAATTTATAGGCAGAAGAGTGAGAAAGTTAGTATTAGAGATAAATATTTCAATTAAGAATATTTTTAGACTTCTAATGAGACCAAAAGCCTTTTTTCAGGTACTCACTCTTACATTAATTTTCAGATATAGGAAATGGTAGGAGGGAATCATTATCATGCATATATGACAAGTTCCTTTATAAAAACACATGGCGTTGGAATTTCAAAAGGCCATAATAAAAATCAATAAAGTTGGGCTTCCCTGGTGGCGCAGTGGTTGAGAGTCCACCTGCCAATGCAGGAGACACGGGTTCGTGCCCTGGTCCGGGAAGATCCCACATGCCACAGAGCGGCTGGGCCCGTGAGCCGTGGCCGCTGAGCCTGCGCGTCCAGAGCCTGTGCTCTGCAACGTAAGAGGCCACAACAGTGAGAGGCCCGTGTACTGCAAAAAAAAAAAAAAAAAAAAAAAAAATCAATAAAGTTGTTGAGAATGAGATATGCAAGCTGTTTTGTTGTGTTATAATTGAACCAGACTCAAGTTAAAAATAACATCCAAAAATACTAGGCCACTCTGGGATAATGTCTATAGGTAAAAGCTAACCAATTATATTGCATTTTGAAAGGCAAAAATACCAGCATTTATAAGTTCACAAACAAGTCTAATTATTTACATAAAATTTCTTTATTATAGAGCAGATCTTCTTGTCTTTTGTTTATATGTTGAATAGCCTCCTAATGATTCTTCCCAGCTTCAATCTTGACCTACCAGAATGACTCCTTTGAAAATTTGGCCAGTATGATTAACCTAAAGCATAGTCCTGATCATATCTCATCCCCACTCAATAATTTAAAGTATTCTCTGTGGCCCTCAGAGTAAAATTTCAACAATATGAGTGTGACATTCAACTGTCTTTACAATCAGGCCCCAAGCCCCATTTAGTGTACTTCTCTCAGCATATCCTTCAAAGGAAAAATAAAAACAAAAACTATTGACTTGGCATTTTCTGATACAACCCATATTGTGTATCCTCTAAGTTCTTTCTAGAATGTCCTTCACCCTCATCCCTGCCCTTTGAATTTTAGGCAAGGCTATGAAGTCATTCTATGTAGCATTATGCACACCCTACTTTTTCTTCCCATCATATTTAATTTGTATATCTCTTATAATCGCTGCTTAATTTGTATATGAAAGACATTCTTGAAAATTGAAAGGTGATTAAAATTAAATCAAGTTGAATTTTCTCAAAAAATGGTAGAAAAATGAGAGAAAACATTTGTATTATTTTTCCCATATCACATGAAACTGAATAACACATAAATATTTATAGAGAAAAGTGAAACTTCAGATGACTAGTCTGTAATCATGAATTTATTATTCTGCTTCTCCATTATAGAATTTCTTGCATCCAAGTATCTGTCATGCTGAAAGATTTTGCAGATTTAGCTCTTTCTCAGTTTGTACTGGCATTGTCATGTATTACTCTCATTGCATTTTCAGTATGGTGAAGCAAGTTGATAGCCACAATACATTCTTGTTTGCTTTGTGTCTGATGAACCCCACTTTTCCTTCATGGTGGTAACCTTCTAACAGTTATCATCAGAGGCCTTCCTTTTAAATGCATGTATTTTAATTATTTTTTAGTTTTGACTTAAAAATTAAAAGAAAAAGATCACTTGGGATAACTCTAAATTCAAAGACTATATTACCAAACAAAACAATGTCATCTGACAAGGTCAGTTCCACTTAGGAAAGTACCTGTCCTCTGGCTCTGAGTAGTTATCTTGTCCTCTTCATTCACAGGGGCACTGGAATGAGTTCCTGAAAAGTACTGATGTTTAATTCACAAGGTGTTGGTGGAGTCTCCTATTTTCTGAATTTCTCTTATTAATCTGAATGCACATTTTAAAGAAAGAAATATCATCACTACAGTATTTCAAAAAGCGTATCAATTAATCATCCATAAATGAGAGGAAGGTATATTAGGATTATTATGCTCTACCTTGCATTCTACTTATAGTTATGCATTTCATTCTCTCCTACTTGATTTGGAGCTCCTGTAGCTAAAATGCCTGCCTTCTCTATTTCATTTAGCACTGAAAGAACCAAATACTTTTCCTTATTAATAAGAGTAAGTACATTAAAAATGTTGAATCAAATTGCATTTGATTAAATCTAATGACTGGATAGTTGTTTTGAGGAGAGGGGAAGTTTATTTATTTTGTTGTTTTGTGACTATACACTATAACATTCAACAAAAGGTTCGAGCAACTTAAATTTAGAAATGTGTACTGCAATCAACATTAATCTTTATCACAAAAATTCCACTACCAAAATTCCACCTCTCTCATCAAAAATGTCAAGTCTCATTACTGTTAAGAAATGAGGCATTCACATAGAAATCAAATGATAAAACATATCAAGCACCTGCTGCCTTTAGGCAAACTCTAAATTAAAGTTTTCTATATTTAGAAATACTACACATCTAGATAGCAAAAGTGAAAAATCATTTTGTTCGGCAAGATTTTCCCAGTTCAACTTCTTGATGTCTAGATACATGTGTGAAATAAGTCAGTCAATCACCATTCATTGGCTATGTGACAAAATGTTTGTACCCTTCTATTAGAGGGTTCACAAATTTATTGATTGGTCTTCCTAGGGCCTCCTTCTGACTGTAAAGCTACTAAATTATAATTTTCATAAAGGTAAAATTATAAAATAAACATGGGCCAAAGTTTTATTTAATTCATTAATTAATGAGGGAACCCGTAAGATGTTATAATCAATTCAAAGGAGAATTTGGCAATTGGGCCTTCAGAAATGCTGAAATTAATTTGCTAGTAGATTTAAAACTCCTTAATCTTCCATACAACAATATTAGGTCATATTTGATGTTATCCTTTCTATGGGGCAAAAATCAAGTTTCCTTCCTTGCTGGGCCATATTGATTTGCACTACTATCATTTTTTATAAGTTATCTTCTGCTCTAACAGAGATATAAAGTGGCCTAATCAACAGAAAACCAGTTAAAGCTACACACCTTTATAAAATCAGTTAAAACCCAGAGGGTATACTAAAAGTGTATCTAATACTCTCCTTTGTCACTTTGGGTGTTTTTTTCATGAAAGGGTATCTAATTTTGGAATGTGATCTTGATATTTAATCTTTTCCGGGATTTTTTCTCAGTAGTGGAGCCTTTGCAGTTTGTTTTAATGTTATTCAACAGTATGATTAATTTTTTAAGGATATAAACTTTTTTTTAACATCTTTATTGGAGTATAATTGCTTTACAATGGTGTGTTAGTTTCTGCTTTATAACAAAGTGAATCAGTTATACATATACATATAATCCCCATATCTCTTCCCTCTTGCGTCTCCCTCCCTCCCACCCTCCCTATCCCACCCCTCTAGGTGGTCACAAAGCACAGAGCTGATCTCCCTGTGCTATGCGGCTACTTCCCACTAGCTATTTATTTTACGTTTGGTAGTGTATATATGTCCATGCCACTCTCTCACTTTGTCCCAGCTTACCCTTCCCCCTCCCTGTATCCTCAAGTCCATTCTCTAGTAGGTCTGCGTCTTTATTCCCGTCTTGCCCCTAGGTTCTTCATGACCATTTTTTTGTTTGTTTTTTATATTCCATATATATGTGTTAGCATACAGTATTTGTTTTTCTCTTTCTGACTTACTTCACTCTGTATGACAGACTCTAGGTCCATCCACCTCACTATAAATAACTCAATTTTGTTTCTTTTTATGGCTGAGTAATATTCCATTGTATATATGTGCCACATCTTCTTTATCCATTCATCCATGATGGACACTTAGGTTGCTTCCATGTCCTGGCTATTGTAAATAGAATTGCAATGAACATTGTGGTACATGACTCTTTTTGAATTATGGTTTTCGCAGGGTAAATGCCCAGTAGTGGGATTGCTGGGTCATATGGTAGTTCTATTTTTAGTTTTTTAAGGAACCTCCATACTGTTCTCCATGGCTGTATGAATTTACATTCCCACAACAAGGCAAGAGGGTTCCCTTTTCTCCACACCCTCTCAAGCATTTATTGTTTATAGATTTTTTGATGATGGCCATTCTGACCAGCGTGAGATGGTATCTCATTGTAGTTTTGATTTGCATTTCTCTAATGATTAGTGATATTGAGCATCCTTTCATGTGTTTGCTGGAAATCTGTATATCTTCTTTGGAGAAATGTCTATTTAGGTCTTCTGCCCATTTTTGGATTGGGTTGTTTGTTTTTTTGATATTGAGCTGCATGAGCTGCTTGTAAATTTTGGAGATTAAAGGGATATAAACTTTTGATGGGCAACACACTGGTTCAGGATTTAGCTTGATACCAGAATCATTCAATTTAGGAGGAGACTCAGGAATTTCTCATTCTATGACTTTTCTCAACTCAGTCCTTTTAAATTAATGTTTTACCTTATTTTTTTCTGCTTCTCTAGCTACTAAGGGTTTGTGATCTGGTTTAAACTATAGGTCCAAATTTAAAATTAAAAGCTTTTTCCTGTTCCCAAGATCAGAAACTCATTCTATTTCTTTCTTAACTTACATATCCAGAAGTTCTTTTAGTCTTATTGTTCTCAGGCCAGGGTAAATATCCTTGCTGTCATATGGAGCTAAGAGTGGAGTGGAAGGGGAGTTCAAATAGATTTTCTCTAGCAGTGTATGTCAATGGATCACTTATTCCCTGATGAAAGACAGGAGTAGTTCTGCTTGTTGGAGTGGTGGTGAGGGGTAGATATACGCCTTTAGAACCACATCTTAACCAAATAGAACGATAACACTTTAAAAAAACACTTCAGAAAGCACCTTTCCACTTCAAATCAGAGCGAGCATTTGTACAGAGCTAGATTTCCAAGGAATCAACATGTGGGAGTATAGCTATGCAGGTGATAATAAACTTATTATTTTAGAGACTAATCGTATTCTATACTTGGTGACCTGAAGAATGACACGGCCAGATCATTTGCCAAGTATAGAAACATGGTTAGTCACTCCTTGAAACTATTTTCAAATAGTCAAATCACACTTTGTTTGTATAAATCAAATATGCTTTCATGTTCTGTTACTTAGCAGTGCTATCAAAGATGAATTAATGACAGGTAAGAATGAAGGCAAGGAGCCCAATTAAATGGCTATTTCAATGGTTCAAGTAAGATTTAATGACAGCCTGAAACTAGGGCAGTTGCTATAGGAAAGGAGAGACAGTTCGAAAGCATAATGATCAGAATTTGGTGAATTAAGTGTGAAGGAAAATGTTGGGTGTAAGTCGACTGAAAGTTTTTTCTTCCAGAGGTTTATGGCTTTATTAACACAAATACAGTGTGCACACGAGCTGTCTATTCACTTTCTTTGCTGTATATCCCGGCATTGGAGTTGGAGACTCTGATGGCCATCTGGGCTGCTCTTTCCATAATGGCTTCGTGGTCCTTGGAGGAGACATAAATAAGGAGCAATCTCACCAGAGTAAGATTTGTGGCACATCAGTAGCACTTCAAGGACGAGAAACTTCTGAAAGTCACTGAGCAGCATGTGCGTTGTTTTCATCTTGTTCCCATAACCAATGTTAGGCATCAGCATCTCTCTAGACAGAGCTTTAATTAATTGAGGTTTTGTACCTGAATAATAGGTATAGGAAACAAAAGATGATGTAAAATTTGACCTTGATCATGTTGAGTTTGAAACACTATTAACTGTTCTGGAAGGTAGGTTCAGAGTCTAACCTGGAAATACACATTTGAGGCTGTTGAGCTTATAGGCTTTAGTTAAAACCATGAGTGATGATATTGCCAAAGAGGGCATGTGCATGGAAAGAAAAGACTGATCGTTAAGGGAATGATACTTGATAATAGAGCCAAAAAGGAAACTAGGAAAGATGAGTCAAGAGTTTATTGAGAAACTGTGGAGAGGTAAGTCGGTGTCAATTGGATCATTGGAAATAGTGTTTAGAGTTGAGAGCCTTGAACATATATACATACATACATTGACATTATATATATAATATCTATGTCTATATCTATATATCTATCTGTCCTGAAGGCAAAGAACCAATAGAAATTGGGAGAAGTTAAATATATAGGAAAAGAAGATAAACTTGTAGGCAAAAGCTCCTGGAAGAAGAAAATTTAAAGCTTATGCAAATATAAATCATTTTATACGAAGTGGGCAAGTAGTTGAGTTAGTTTGTGCCTGATGACCTCAATCTTAGTTACAAAATGCAGGTAGGCTTGTTAAATGTGTTGAGGGTAGGCTTTGTGTAAAAGTTTGAAGAGAAAGATAAGTGTATGAAAGGTACTAAAAAGAAAGGAAAAAGTAACTGACCAAGAAAAATAGAAGAATGGTTGAGTGTTTCTGTAGTCCCGCTGAAATGGGATTCCATTCATTTACAGTGGCTTAAATCTAGGCAATTCCATGATTTTCTCCAGTAGTGGCAGATATGTGTATTAAGAGGTTGAGAATACTTGTTAGAATGAGGCTCAGTGATTAACCAAACATCTAGGTACATCAGAGAAGAAAGTTCAAAATGAGAATAATATACCCGGGAAAAGTGAGATAACAGGGATGTAAGGAGATGGGAAATTTGAGGTTTATTATTAAAGAAGTGAAATTGAACTGAATTTGACTGGGTTTAAAGCAATAAGAATCTGTGAAATTAGGCCTATTGGTAGGTCCTTCTTCTGGACTTTGAAATCACCACAATAAATTATAAAACATGGGATAGGGAAAAATACTGATTCAGATACCAAAACCTTTCATCAATATGAGATAGTGACTAAAAGATTTTTAGATTATTGTAAAAAGGAAAAATAGAGAATGATGTATTCAGAGGTTATGAACTTCAAATACAAAGATAATATTGCGTGAGAGTAGAGAGTAAAAGTTTGGAAATCAGTAGTGATAATCACCCTTACAGGCCTTATGGTATGTGGGAAAACAAATATTTACTTTTGGGGAAAGATTTAAGAGAAAAGTGTTCTTCTAGTAAGGCAGGTAGAAAGCAGGTATTAAGACTATTGTTGAGAAAGAGTTGGCTTTTTGTTTTATGAATCTTTTAAAATATTAGACTAGTAATTCATTAGGCATATTTGAAAGGTGTGGGAAGGAGGGTAAGAAGAACAGTTCTATGTGAGAGGAGATTGGGTAGATAATATATAAAAGAGAGGTTTCCATAGTGAATGGTGATCAAGATGTAAGGACCAAGGTTATAAAGCATTTTGCAATGATATGGTCATAAAGTTTGGAACTGTAATGTCAACTTGGGCACAGCCTCCTTGTGTCTCAGTAAGGGAGGCTCACATGGAAGCTAAGGCTTTTGGAGTGAGAGTTGTTGGAGTTTGGGTCTAGAGCATAGTGTTGGCCTTTATGAACAGTGTTCAGATGTTCCCCTTTTTACCACTAACCATCGTCATATAGTGTGATTTTCTCTTTTATCCCAGATCCTCTTTTGAGCAAGCTCTGGCTTTTTCAGTGTTCGTAATGTGGTACCCAGAAATAGCATACATAGTTATGTTCTGACCTAAACACAGAAAAGGGCTAAGATACCCCCCAATGAACATATGAGTATCTGTGCAGGGGAATACTGTGTTAGCTCCCTTGACACATTGTGCTATTGACTTAGACCAAAGTAACTCCCTATAGAGCCCAATACTTTTCTTTTTCAATATGATATATATGTATTTTAGATTTGATCAGACTGTAATTATTATTTGGCATCATGATTTCAATGTACTGATTTTCCTTCCCAATGTTGTGTTTTGAAATTTTTGATAACTTGGAATCACCAATGTTAATTATAAATGTGAAATAAGGCATAGTCAAAGATACAGCCTGTGGCATGATATTAAAGATCTCTTTTCAAGTCGACATCCGTTATGTGTAGTGCTTTGTTCACTTAAAAACCACTTAACCATAAACCGTTATCATCTTTCCCAGATTTATGTATTATCTATAAGTGTACCATGAAAAACTTTGCAGGCAGCTTAATTAGTGCTATGCAGTCTCTTTACTTGAGTCCAAAAATCCCATAAATCTGCACTTCCTAGAATTTCTATGGTGTAATGAAACTATTTTGTTAAATCCATCCTTTGAAGGCTCTTGCTCTTGTTTCCCTATTCCCCCAATTCTCCTTGACACCTCTCACAACTCTAAATCTTTGGTCAGTTTTCTTTGGACAAGTATTTTAACTAAAGATTTTAATACAAGGTTTCTAGAGTTGTTTCTGACTGCAGAGAATGTGGGAGATCTTGGAAAATAATAGAAGCTAGTGCCTGACTTATAAATAGCCTAAGACGATAAATATCTTTCTGTCCCTCAAAACTCATTCAAAGTCATTTATTCAACAGAGGACTTACTCTGTCCTATTTCTGTTGAGGTTACTTTTTGTTGAATATTTTATGTACCAAGCACTGAGCAGATATTGGAAATCCAAAGCTGAATACAATTTAGTTTTCATCCTTAAGGAGCTCACAGTCTAATGACAGAAATAGATATTTAAATAGATACTGCATGGTAACAGGTATAAATAAAATGAGAATAGGTAAGACCTGAAGCACGTGCCAGTTGGAACCTAAGTCTAAAAAATGTCATAGTGTTCTCAAATTAGTAATAGTTATATAGAGTTTTGTCTGAAACTTTCCTCATTACATAGAACGTTCTGTTTTGAGGCAAACACTTCAAGGAAGCATTTCGTCAGACCAGTATTGGCCCACCGACATGAAACTGCCACCCATACATATATTCATCAACCAGTTATCTTATGTACCTTTTTGTTGCAGTTGTCTACTTGGGCTCAGTATAATACAGTCAGAGCATTCCTGGGCATAACTCAGAATACTAATTAGCAATCCAGTTTGGTCTCTATTTCACATGAACCTAAGGTCTGTTTCTCCACATATATTGTTCACAAAGGAAAAGAAAATAAATTAATTGCTTTGTGGATGAGAAAGCAGGCCTAGGCTTGTTGACAACTGTCCGTGGCTTCTTTCCAAGCACTTACTTTCAAAAGCCAGATCTCTATCCTTTTGTTGATTTGAAAAAATAAAAAAAAAATTAAAAAGCTATAGGAAACTTCCTTTGTGGAGGAAGAAACCATGTGTGAAAAATTTTCATCCACCATGCACTGCCAGTGTTACTAAGTCTAAGTATTGAGGGCATCGCCTCATGATTGAATCTGCCTACAAGTGATTAAGGCCATAAATTACATAAAGAAAATGAGCAGACTGCTAAAATAATTGCTCCAACACTAATTCTACCCTGTTACATCTTGCTAGGAATT
Organism: Delphinapterus leucas; assembly: GCF_059928025.1. NCBI lineage: Eukaryota > Metazoa > Chordata > Mammalia > Artiodactyla > Monodontidae > Delphinapterus > Delphinapterus leucas. The sequence goes on from NC_143139.1 coordinate 68,934,868, forward strand.
CTTTGCCGTCCATGCAATCCTATCATGTTTATTGCAATTTTCAAGCCTGGTCTAATAAGATTTTTTTTTTCCCACTATATCCTACTCCTTTTTTACCTTTAAGGATCATAAGGACTGGATAATGAAAACTTTTTTTTTTTTTGCGGTACGCGGGCCTCTCACTGTTGTGGCCTCTCCTGTTGTGGAGCACAGGCCAGGCTCTGGGCGCGTAGGCCCAGCGGCCACGGCTCACGGGCCCAGCCGCTCCGCGGCATGTGGGATCCTCCCGGACCGGGGCACGAACCCACGTCCCCTGCATCGGCAGGCGGACTCTCAACCACTGAGCCACCAGGGAAGGCTGGAAACTTTTGAATTACTCTGCAATTCCTGCTTACGAGGTAGTCGAAACTACCCAATTTTGTTAGTACATTTAAAAAGCCATATGAAAGAATTAAATTTATATGTTTTGATGCTAGTGGCCCTATTACGATATTCTTTTTGGTTTCTATGAAAGGCCTTTCATCCTTAGAACTACAAACTTAAGAGACATTCTGCAGTGAAATAAGTTCCTTTCATGTTTAAGCATCAGACTGATTTACAACTCCACATTGACATGAAGGTGCTCAAATTATCCCCCCAACCATCTTCCTTTTCAAGTTTAAGATGAACTAAGTGAATTTGCCTTTGGTGTTTTATAATGTCAATGAACTTTAAAAAGCTTTTGAACAAATGGTATTGCCTAGGCAGCCACCTGGGACTAGATCATCAGTTTCTTTGTGTTTCTATTCAATTGAAACTATCTCACTGATTCAGGCAGGGCTCCCCAACCTGGTTGCCTACATACTTCAGCCATCGCCAACGCTGTTCCCAGGAAGCTTGCCCAACTGCACTTTCCTTGAAAATCAGTTCTCTTATATGCCTTTCTCATGAAGAAGAATTACTACCAGCAGATGGGCTTACTACTACAAGGATGATTTGGGCCCTCCTTCATGTTAAGTCTCCACCCTATCAAATAAATCTCTTTCTAAGGCTCCTGTTGTGTACATGAAATTTTCACAAGAGCCCTGCTAAGCCCCATCCTTTTACACTAGCATGGGTGCCCGCTACCCATGTCCCATTCAGATTAGAAACTGTCTCATCCTCCTTTCCTCAGGCATCAACAGATTTACGCACAGCCACTGCTACTTCAGTTGCTCTGCAGCTAAATTGCCTTTGATGACCGACCAAAAGTTGAGCTTGCGCATGAAGCTTTCAAAGCTTGAGCCTTAATTCACCAAACAGAGACAGAGCATAACTAATATAAAAATAATAGTTCTTTTCAATTCCGGGGTATTATTAGCTGTCACAAAGAAAGCTGGCTTGGGCCTGTGTCTCTCAGGAATGACGGACCTTGAAATAAACACATGCTGCTTCATGAATATGTTGTTGAATCTTGAGAATCATTTTCTTTTTTAGGGGTGATGCTGTTTAGAAGCAACTAGATGGTGCCCTCTTGAAAGGTTTAGCTATTTATAGGCATGTCATGTTAAAAGTTTCTTTTCATAATAAAGACTATAATAAGCATATCTGAAATGGTACAAGCCTCTCTAGACAATTACGCTTAAAACAGTTTTTGAAAGTTAAGTAGAATTTACTGCTTTAACAGGAAACTCAAATGTTACCATTCTGATTTTTCCTAAAATAATTAAATGCAATTTCTCTTGCCCAGCAATAGTATATTTGTTTTTTTAGCCTTCATTATTACACTCTTTTATCATACTTAATCTTTTTGATGCCAATAATCATTGTCTAATTACAATCTGATACAAATTAGATTTGTAACCTGGATATTTGAATAGATAACTGAATTGTATTTTATTATAAACAACTGTGTTTCACAGTTTATTATGTTGTTTTATATGCCTATAGGTAGTTATATACTAACTAAATTATGGAAACTTTAGAACGAGCTGACAGTACTTTTTTAATGGAATATAACTATAAGTAAAAATAGAATGGTTTGTTAATCTATTTTCAACTATATCTTATTGGACATATAATATTTTCACAAATAAACGTTTCTTCCTGAATCCAGATATGTGCTAAACACACAAGTAGCCTGAAATCTAAATTGTTATGATTGAATTCCTAAATTATAGTTTTTAAGAACTGAGCTTGAACAGAAAAGTATTTCAATTAAGAAAAGGTCATGGCACTGTTAGGGAAAAAAATTTTTTTCTCTACCCCTTTAGGTTCTTCTGGCTGGTCTAAGAATTAAATTAACATGAGGCAGATTAACAGAAGAAAATCAAACAAGGTTAATAACATGTATACTTGGGAGAGACCCAGGAAAACTGAATAACTTGACAAAATGGCTGAAACCCTCACTTAAATATCATCTTCAGGGGCTTCCCTGGTGGTGCAGTGGTTGCGAGTCCACCTCCCGATGCAGGGGGACACGGGTTCGTGCCCCGGTCCGGGAGGATCCCACATGCCGCGGAGCGGCTAGGCCCGTGTGCCATGGCCACTGAGCCTGCGCGTCCGGAGCCTGTGCTCCGCAACGGGAGAGGCCACAACAGTGAGAGGCCCGCATACCTCAAAAAAAAAAAAAAAAAAAAAATATATATATATATATATATATATCATCTTTAGCTAAAGACAAAAGAGGATGTTGGGGGTAGGGGTTTGGGACTTAAAGAGGAAGGCAATGGACATGGAGTTAGATAAGCAAATGTTTGGTAAATAAGTAATTGCTGGGCTATGCAGAGACAATGGGACACAGAGTGAACTCTGATCTCTAGTGAACCCTGTTTCTGCTCCCTACCACAAGTAGCTCCTATTCTTTGCAGCTAACTCTGGTGATAGCTCTATTTCAGGACATGCCCTCCACCTAAATTTTTTCTAGGCAATTAGGGGGGAAGGTCAGAGTTTCTTCCTGAGTTTTTTGGGCCTTGATTGTTTTTAGCTCTGAATAATGCACATGCCAAAGAGACATTGGGGGTGGCAAATTTTGCTCCCCTACAATGTATCCCTGAATGTGTATGCTCATATACACCTTAGATTTAAAAGTTGTTTCCTACTACTAAGAAGGCTAGCAAATATGAGGAAATGGCCCAGACGGTGAAATTTCAGTATTCCACCAGCTGGACCTGATCCTTATATGTACTTTCTCTTCTTATTTTTAACACGCTGAATCTGCTGATGGCATTTTAATTCAGGCTGACAGTGTTATTATCTTCTGAGATTATATAGGTGTTTTATGGAGATCTTTATTCCAGGGCAGCCAGTTAACAAGCTGAGTTGGGTTACAGGTTATTACCACTTGGAAGCAGGAAGTGTTTGCTTCAAACTTGTTTTCTTCCCTGTGTTAGAGAACATATGCTTGTAAAAATATCATTAATCCCTGAAAACATTTATTCAGCTGAACAGTGGTTCTTCTCCTGTTACAATGTGAAGTTTATGGCTTTCTAAACAGAGATCAGGATGTTCCCAAAGTAAATATTAATAAGGGTACACCACCTTTAGGGAATGAAAACAAAAAACAAATAAACCAAAAAAAAACCCAAACAAACCCACTCATCGAGTTACATATGTCTAATTCAATCTAGAAATAAATATATGTAGAATTAAGTAAGAATTCTGAATACAAATATGTGATTTTATTCACATTGGTCCTCTTTATATATAATGAGGCATTATGAGTTCTGTCCAAATATGCCCACCTTTATAAAAAGTATGGTTGAGAACACTAAATATATGACTTGTAGGTTTTTCTACACCGGGTGGTTGGTTATATAGCAATAATTTAGTTTATCTGATCCATGAGAAAAATCAATATGGGAAAATTCAGATTGAAAAAAATGTTGGCTCTATGGGTTTTATTTTTTTAATTTTGTTATCTAGATTGACCATGTAACTGATTATTGCTGAGTCTTCAATTAATTTTTAAAATAGAGACAGACTATAGCAAGATCAATAAGTTATATTTTATTGTTTGTTTACTTCTTAATTAATTATCAAATATTTTAGGCCTTTAGTATATCCTAGACTTGCCCATCAACTCACTTTGCATGTGTTAATTCTATTCTAAATAATGATATGAAAGTTTCCTAACCTGTTTTCCCTTCCCCTTTTTTTGGCATGTTATGCCTACCTGGAGACTGATAAGTGCTAATATTTTATTTAGAATAAAATCATTTTTGTAATTCATAATAAGAAAATTGAAGTTGCTGTTTTGTACTAAATACAAATCATCTATTCATCCACCAATTTATTAATTCCCATATCTCATCCCTCTTGCATCTCAAAGCCCTGAGATGATCTCCCTGTGCTATGTGGCTGCTTCCCACTAGCTATCTATTTTACATTTGGTAGTGTATATATGTCCGTTCACTTTGTTATAAAGCAGAAGCTAACACACCATTGTAAAGCAATTATACTCCAATAAAGATGTTAAAAACAAAGGAGTTGTGGTATATATCTACAATGGAATATTACTCAGCTGTAAAAAAGAAGGAAATAATGCCAAAAAAAATTATTAATTCCTTCCACAAATATTTATTGTGTCTTTTATTTTCTAAATATGTGATAATAATTATTCCTGTTTCAATTCAAATCAGATTAAAATATATCTGTGAATCTCTCTCCTTCCTGATAAATCAGATTACAGAACCCAATCCAGATGTGTTCGTTAGTCATACATTTAAAAATGGCCTCTCTGTCCCAGAAATCCAATAGTCCCTATGAAAGAAAATTGCTGATACTCTTCTAAATACTACTTAATCTGAATTATCCCTAATATGCACCTAGAAAAAAACTCTCATGGATATTTATCATAAACAATGTTTTAGTTTTGTGTAATAGAAAAGCCATGAAGAAGATTTTCAGTTTTATAAATATGGTCGTATTTGAACTTATTTTATTCTTACAGAGTCTTAGAATCTCTTCCAGTCACCCAAACCATCATATAACGATAGTTTTTATATTTTAGGGCCAGAGTTCATAAGTTTTTATATTTAATACTTTAAAAATTAGGAATAATATTCAAATAATAAGTAATCTGACATCTCAGATAACTAGTGCTTGTATCATAGTAGGCTCTAAAATTTCCTAAAACATTTACCTCTAATACTGTTATTCCTCAAACTCACCAAATGTGTTCTCATGTCCAACGTCTTCACAATATCTATTATTGATACACTTATAAAACCCCAGGTTCATTACTATTTTAAAATAAAAGTAACATATATCATTCAAATGGTTCTTATTAATGGAAAGACAGTACTTTGTCCCTCTGGCACCACGCTAACTTGTCTCAAAAATTAACCACTATCAAGTTTCTTATGTATTCTTCTAGAATAATTTAATTAATATTTAAAAAGATGTATGCAGATACCTTTGCAGTGATTCAGTTATAATTTTTATATGATATCTCTGTCTATATCAACAATACAGATAGTGATCTTTCATCTGCATAAAAGCTATATAATGTTTCATTATATTGACATTATAAATCATTTAACCACTTTCCTATTTATTGGTCATTAATTCTTTCTAATTTGTTTTAATTATAATATTGCAATGAATAACTTTGAATATATGTTTTGATGCATTCTTATGAGTCAATCCAAGATCACATTAATAGATGTGAAATACTGAAGCAAAGAGAACATGCATTATGCATTACGCATTTTGATGGCCAAATTCCCCTCAGAACACTTGCATCTTTTTACATCCTCCCCGAAAACTTGTGACAGTTTCCTTACTCTCTCACCAACACTAGATATTATCCAACTTTTCATATTTGTCTATCTGATGGAAAAAACATAGAATCTCATGTTTTATTTGTATATCTTTATGTATGAACGAGGTTGAAAATCCACTCATATATGTATAGGTTTTTTTTGAAAGCTTCTCTTTCTTAATCTTGTCAAATTTTAATTGCTATATTTAACATATTATCTTATTGTGGTTTTGTATACATATTATTTAACTTGAGAAAATGAGTTATTTGCTGCTTTATTTTCTATATGCACTATATGTGCCTCCAGTGCAGGGTCACAAATTCTACTTTCGTTTTTACTGTGGATTTTTTTTATATAGAACTTTCTACTACCTGAACCACTGAATTTTGTTTATTGATATAGACATATAATGGGAGTGTGGGGGATAGAGCCGAAGAAACTCAGGGATCAGCTAGTTCAAACATCTTATTTTCTGCAGATGTTGAGACAAAAGCCTTCAGAGAAGAAGTAAGTTTCTGACATAGTTTGTAGGAGAATGAAGAGAAGAATTCAAGTTTCCTGACTCTCAGTCTCATCCAACACCACACATTTATTATTAACCTATATCCGTGTGGAAAGAGAAATTATTTAGTATACTCAAGGGATAATCAAATATAAACACAGAGACCCAAACAGGACATTAGCTACCTAAGAGTTAATGTTTAAGTACATTTGTATCCTAACTATAAACCTCCCCTTGCTTTATATAATGCAGATCTCAGTACCTTTATTCCATAGAAGAGGAGGAGGTTTATATCAGACCTTGACCAGCAAATGCCTTAAAATTCCTCATCATATGTTTAGTCTCCAGCCTCTTCTTCCTTTTCCTGTAGGAGTGGAGGTTCATGTTCTCTGCTTTTTTCCACATAGCCTCCAGATCTTGTCCCCATCTCTTTCTTTCTAAACATCCCAATCTCAAATGCTAGCCCTTTTTGGGGGCAGAATAATTCAGATGTTTCTTGTTTCTGCTTCCAAACTTGCATTCACAACTTCCAAGGTGATCACCAACAGAAGTTCTGTTGCAAACTGACCTAACCCAAAAAAGTCATCAACAACTCAAAGATCTTTTATTAGTAGTCCTCTAAAAAGTTTGTGGTAGTCAGAGTTTACTCTACCATGTAACTGGTCACTACCAGCTTATAATGAAAGTAAACAAATCCTCAGATCATATCTGCCACACACATAGACATTAACTAAACAATCATTCATTCATGTGTAGACGTAAAACCTTTTCATACAGATCGTTTGGCAAGATTCATGATATATTACTGGCTTTCAGGGAATGTTCACTTCACGTCATTCCATAAAGCTCACTTGAAATCATGCCAGAAGGAGAAATCTTTTAACCTAGTTGTCATCAGGCAACCAGAAGTCATACGAATGATGGCAGGACATAGAACAATTTGGGAAATCATATCTTGGGCTCCATTCCTAAATAAAGGCTACAGACCTGGCTGGAGTCTTATATACTATTCATGCCAAGGGAAGAACTATCTCTAAAAAATTTTAGCAAAACCACAGATCTTGAATGGCCTTAATTTTACCCATGGGAACCCATTTCTAACATTCATCATGCTCATTGATCAAACTATTAATATCATTTATTATGCTACTTATCAAAGCATCTGGTTTACATCAAGATATGGATTATTTAGTATGGATTAAGATCTTTCTGACGTAATGCTAACCCATCACCCCTGGGAGCAAATTTTTGATGAGAATGCTAACTGCATCAGGTTGTGACTTTAACTCACAAACTATACTCACTTTTTAATGCTAAAGTACTTAAAAGTCCATCTTTGTAACATCCATCCAATTATTCTGATCCATTTAGAAGGCAGTTAGGAATAAGTAAAAACTAAAAATTTTCTGTTACATATTTTATATATGAAATTAACAGGTTTTCTATGTTGAAATTGAGAAATGTAAAGGTCTGAGTTCAGTGAAGAGTGAATGTTACGTTGAATGCAGCATTATGTAAAAGAAGAAATTCCAGGAAATTACTGAAACAAGGAAAGGTGATTTTTCACAATTTAGTGGGGAACAATTTTTTATATTATTTGGTAGGCTGTGAAAGAAGTTGTAGTTCATGAAATCAGATGATTATCTGAAGAGTTTTGTTTAACATTTCCCAGGACAGTCAGGACAGTAACTCTATTTGATAATAACTCAGTATCTTTATTGAAGAAGTATTTTTAAAGAACATTTAAACACAATTTAGCATCTAGATTTAAATAAACCATGGAAAAAGAGTTTTGGTAAGATGAATCTAAATATCCACATGAAAAGGCTGTTCATAAGATGGAAATACACAGAAATATGTGTATTCTAGTATTAATTCAGGGAGAAAAATTGATCTTCTATGTGTCAGCCATTCTGCCTGGTATTTTTTATATCCTATCTTATATAATTCTTATTAAAATATTGAGGCATATGTTAATTATTCATCATAGTATTCCATAAATTTTCTTAATAACCTCGAATGTTATCAGGAAATTGTTTCCTGGTACCTTGGTACAATACTAAACTCTAGGCATATTTTTTATGTTGTCTTTTATTTTTTGTTTTCTATTATCATCAGTGAGATAGAGGAAAATCAGTTTGTTAGATATTTTTATAGAGTGTTGTAGGTATTCCTTAATCAGGAATGTTTTCCTTCCCTGAGATGGATTGTAGTTTTCAATCTTGTTCTCTTCTTAAGACAATGGACACCAAAGGTCAGAGAACAGTCAAGGCATTCCAACAGCCTTTATTCTCCCCATCAAATAAAATAGTAAGTCAGATCTAGATTTTACCTGTTTTGATAGTTGCTCTCTTCCCCCCAAAAAGAAGAAACTCCTTACTATAATCATTTAAATAGTTTTTAATGCAAAGCTGGCATTCTTTAGCTTGGGGGCATAAGTCAGAGGGTTCACCACAAAGTCAGGGTAAGAAATACCAGTTGACTATTTCAGCAAAGGGACTGAGTATTTTGATGCTTGTGATTAACTGCACTGTGGTAGAAGTTATGACTCTTGATGAAATGTAGGTACATTTCCTTTTGCTTAATCTGAGATACAAAGGATAAATTTCTTCCTAAGGTATCTTTGGAAACATACATATTCTAAACAAAGGGACTTTACACAATGGATTTGCCAATTTTCGGTAGTCTTCCCCTATGGCTCAGTGACATTGGCACACTTTGGAAAGAATATTATTCAAAAGTATTAAAGACAAATATCATGATATCGCTTATATCTAAAAAAATCTAAAACAAAATCTAAAAATGATACAAACGAACTTATTTACGAAGCAGACTCACAAACTTAGAGAATGAACATATAGTTAACGGGGTGAAGGGTGGGGGGAGTTTGGGATTGACATGTACACACTGCTATAATTAAAATAGAAAACCAGCAAGGACCTACTGTATAGCACAGGGAACTCTGCTCTATACTCTGTAGCAACCTAAATGGGAAAAGAATTTGAAAAAGGACAGGAAAAAAAAAAAGAAAAAAGAAAAAAATACTCTAGTTTTCTTCAGTAAAAAAAAAAATTACCCAAATCTACACCTGGTAGAAAGAAAATGTAGGTACACAGTGGGCGCTGGGGAGCAGTTCTCAAGCCCTATTTAGAGAATTTTCCTAAAGGACTCATGTAAGATAGAGTCAAGATGATCCATAGAATAAATTATTTTCATCCTATTACATTCACTTTGAGGAAGCAGGAATATATTAAAACCTATTAGAATTTGTAGACTGAGCATATTTAAAGTTGCAAAGATTTTAAAGATAACCTATTTTGGATCCTTCATTTGACAAAGACAGTGCTAAGTCCCTGAACAAGAATATAATCTTCCAGCCAGAGTTTAATGGAAGATGTAGAAATCAGACCTATGAACTTCCTGTCTAATGCAAGTTCTACAGTAAGAAACACCATTATTGATATTTTCCTGCACCAAATTATAAAGATGACTAAGCTTACTAAAAAGAAAATAAAAGCAGAGTCTGACTGAAGGAAAGGCTGTGAGGAGATGATGATGAAATTTCCAGCTCAGAGAATAAAGAGATGGAAGAATCAAATAGTCAGTCTGAGACAAGATGCCCTGTAAGAAGAATGAGATGTGGAAATGACCTGAAGAAAGAGGGAAAAGTCCAGTGGGGAAATGGTAAATGAAGTTTATGTGCTAAAGCCATGGGAGCAGAAGGGCCCACAGCAAAACTAATTGAGTTTATAGTTAAATTATCTGCCTGCCCAATATTGTTATCAGTAATTCATTTAATGTTTGATATGTTAGATAATAAATAAAGACCATAATTAAAATGACTTATGCATGTTGAGGTTAAAAAGATGGTTCCTTCTAAATAGGAACTAATCAACTTATAGGAAACCTTATGTTTAGTATCTAACAACCGTAATGATTTCGTTCGATAGGTTGTAATAATTACAAATAATTAACAAAACAAGTATGTTATAGAAATTGTTCTAAAATTATGATAATTTACTGCTACCATAGCAATATACTTGGGTCTACATTCTTGAAAACCATTTAGCTGGTACTTTAAAGTTTATTTTAAAGTTGTAAAAATATATTTTTATGAAGATTACATATTCCTAACTCTAATAAAGTACAATGCTTTAAAAGTTGTGGACAGGCAACAAAATTATCACTGATACTTAAAAAAATAAGTATTTCATTTGGAACAAGCAACAAAATAATCACTGATAATTAAAAGTCAAGGCATTTAGTTTAGCAAATTATTTCCTCTCAATATTTTATTCCAGCAATGACAGCGAATTCAAAAAAGTAAAATAATTCCATCTTAGGATTTCAGTACTTTAAGATTTAACAATGAAATTTAATAAAAGTTGTAATAGGTACAGTACTGCTCTGTTGGCTTTACTTGTGTGGTATTTTTAGAAAAAGGGTTCAGAGAATAAGCAGAAGTCTATGATCCTTAAGAAAAAGGCCCATTTTTACTCTACAGAAACAGTGAACTAATCACATGTCTAAAGAAAAGAAACTCATCCAAAACAAGTGTCTTAGAATTCTGGCAAGAATTCTTGACCTTAGGCAAGTAAAATAATGCTCAACCTTAATTTAACTATGTTTTAAAATCTCAGTATAGCATGTTGTAATCTAGTTAAGTAACATTGCCACAATAAATTATATGGTTGTTTTATTACACGTGTGGTTCCCATGAGGTAGAATATAGGCAAACCACCAAAAACCTAACGTGAGGGATGCCTAAACCATAGTAACAACAGTGAAAAGATTTATGTGTCCCCACAAGGCAAATGATACCGTTTGACATTTGTACATATCGTGTTACCTCTAAATTAAAAAAGAATTTGAAACTGATAATGAGTAAGGTTAGTAAAATTTTACTTCAGGGAGTCCTGGGGGAGATGGAAGAGGGAAGAACACGAATAGTTCAGAGGGAAAAATGAAGAGATACTATAGCTTAGAATCTATTGATTCTCTAAAAAGTTTTAAAATGTCTAAAACTTCTATAAATAGACAATATTTCATTGGATATTAAATAACTGGACCCTAAGAGAAGATTTAAATCACTGACCCATAACAAATAAGTTCAAAACTCACAAACAAAAAGGAAGAAAAAAAAGCTCCTAATTCCTTTAGAGAAGTTATTTCATTTACTTCGTAAATCAACACTGTGCAGATAATATTATTTTTCTCATTTTTTCTCATTTTAAAGAAGAGCTTCTGCCACTGCTCTAATGCCAACTGCCTTCCCAGTGTAGAAAAGTGGATTACTTACTTACAAAGCCAAAGTTCGTTAGATGACTTTGCTTTTTGGCTGCCACCACCTTCCTACTTATCGCTGCCTTCTTAGTCACTGAATCTCCTTTAGCCTCCCATCTTCACTTTTTTATCGGAATGATTAGAGCTGTATTATTACTTACTCTTCCATACCAATGAGTCCATCATGAAAGTTTCAGAATGTCATTTAGTTTCCAGAGTTTTGACACTATAATTTGCTTTAGCTTTTTTTTGTAAGAAATATTATTTAGGTTAATGATGACCACATTGAAATTTTCAGTAAGATTTGTGGAATGGAAAAATTACATATCCTCAGGCAGGGTCTAATGTACTTATACCCTCAGCGCTGATGTGGCTGCCCAAATGGGAAGCTGGTTTTCTGGTAGCTGATTCCAAATCTTTTTCCATAGTACCCTTTGGTAGGCTTAGACAAGTACTATATATACCACTTACTTGCTCCCCTGAAAGAGAACGGTGATATGGAGCCAAAGTGATTTTTTAGAACCCTTGGCCCTGTGAATGTACCAGGTCAGGAAAAAAATTAAGGGAATAAAAATTAAGTGGGAATATTTTCTCTACCCAGGGAATTTTCCCTGTAATAGGAAGAAGAATGGAGCATTTATTTGATTTTCATGAACTAACAGATTTCATACTTATCCCTTGCCATCTGTATACAAAGTCATTCTTTCATGATGAAGTTAGAGAGACTTGTTCTTGTGTACTAATGTCAATAAATTGTGTGTATATACCCTGATATTGTATAAAATCATTCATAATAGCTGGGTGAGTAAGCTGGACTATAATTACTTTTTTCAGCACTGTTACCTTAACTCAACTTAATGGTATTGTGTTTTAGTCTATTTACTAGTTTTTCAGGACTTTTAGCTAGAGTATTTTTATTTAATAATTGTTAAGCCTGTTTTTATAAAGGCATTTAATATTAATAATAATAGTTATGATTATAACAATAATACTAGAATAGTAACAGCTGTCAGAGAACTCCTTTTGCAATTTATTCATTAAATACCTTTTTCCAACTAACTTCTCTTTGTCCTTTGAATCTTATCTCAGGCATGATCTCTACCAGAAATCTCTATGTAATTGACCAACCTCAGTTTGAAAATGGGGACTCTTAGGGCTTTAAGTGTCACCCATACTTCTCCCAAGACAACAGCTATGTTTTTCTGTCTTAGGCCTTCCACCAGGATTGTAAACATGTTTCCTTAACTATCTTGCTGACTATAGAGAAGATAAACCCTTTGTTTTATTAACATTTTTCTTCTTTCCTTCCTTCCTTCCCTCCTTCCTTTCTACAACATATTAATTAAAATATGAGTTCAAGAACCATAACATTTGATGGACACTTAATGGTTGCTCAGTTCTCCATTACGTAGCCCAATTTTCTGATCACTGCAATGGGCATTGGAAATAAAGTGATGAAAGGACAGAGAACACCCCTACCTTCATAGAGCTTATGTTGGAGATGAAGGAGATTTCAGAAAAAAGTAAATAAGCCAGATCATTTGAGACGTTAATTAGAATTATGAATATAAGAAACAGTGTAAAGTAATAGAAAGTAACTGAGAAATGGAGCATAGGAAGTCTTCTCTGAGGTGAGATGTGTATCCCAAGGATTTAGCTCTTTCTTCAGGAGTTATTTTTAAGGAATAAATAAAACTTTCATTTGTTATCAAAATTAAAAGTAAATGTACCGTATTTCTCCCCAGTGAGCTGAAAGATTTATTTGATTTAGGAGTCAAAGAATAGATGCCAGTCAGGGCCATGAGAATAGTTGTGCAGTTTATGTCCTTTGCAAAGGTGCCTGGCTGAAGGGGGGATGGTGGCTAAAGGCAGCCCAAGTTCAGCTCATAATGCCATGCACTCATATGGAGACTCTGGCGCTCACACAGAGCTCAGGCAACTGGGAGGGAAAAGCAGAATTTTTTTCCTGTTCAGAGGAGTCACCTTTTCCTAATTGCTCTTCCAGAGAAGGGTGCCTTTTCCTAATTACTTCTTTCAAAGGGGTGCATCTTTTAAAATTTATACGAGCAACCCATAAGTTGTATCTGTTGCCCTGACAACCCTAATAATTTTAAGCTTTATATTTAATTAGTCAGAAAGGCACGCAAATGATTACCCTTGGTTTGTTCCATATAAAACTAATAGTTCATAATTATTTTCTTCCGTTATTATTCTTGACATTTACCAGACTTGGGAGTGATCCCTTTCCTAGGAACAGCATAATTTTGATTCTTTTAAGATAAGCCAAAAGGAAGAAATTTCAGTTTCCCAAGGAACCTAAAACAGTCAAGAAGGCCCCTTTATTTTTTATTTAAAATATCATACAACATTAGATAGTATCACTTGGACTCTAGCTCCAATGCAATAATGTCTAATTGTATATTGATTACTAGAGTACTTTATTTTTGTAAGTCCAAGTATATCTGTAACTCCTCCCACACCCATTCTTTTGGGGGATTGACAGGTAATTTTGTGTGTAGTTGGACATGAATTTCAAAGAGACTACTGATTTTGTAGCTTCTCTTGGTGCGGAAATGGCTGGATGTAGAGGCGTTTAATCATAATTCCATGGCTTCACTTAAGGAGGATTCAAAAAGCAAGACCCTCTGTTCATTAGTAGCAACTTTAAATGGTAAGTTGGCACAACTTTTGTACAAAATTGTCTCACAGGAATTTTCTATTACATATTCCACTTGTACTAATGTGATATTTATCTTCAGGAGAAAAACATAAAAACCGCTTACTTGAAATGTATTAAGAACAATTTTTAAGACTCAAAATTTCTTTTTTTTTAGCTTTATTGAGGTATAATTGACAAATAAAATCTTAAGGTATTTAAAGTGAGTAATGTGATTTTATATACATATATATTGTGAAAGCATTTTTCCCCATTTGGTTAATTGACACATCCATTACTTCACATATTAACTTTGTTGCCAGGGATGGGGCGGGTGGGAGATGAGAACACTTAAGTTCTACTGCCTTAGCAAATTTCAGATACCCAACACAGTCTTATCAACTACAATTACCATGGTATACATTTCATCCTCATGCATCTTATATTTGAATGTCTGTATACTTCTACCATCCTCTCCCTATTTCTCCCACCCCACAGCCCATGGCAACTACTTTTCCACTCTCTGTTTCTATGAGTTTGACTTTTTTTTTTTTTTTAGATATCACTTGTAAGTGATACTGTGCAGCATTTGTCTTCTCTGTCTGGCTTATTCCACTATCATCCATGTTTTCCTAAATGGCAGGATTTCCTTTTTTAGTCTAAATTATATTCCATTTTATATATGTATCACATTTCCTTGATCCATTCATCCATTGATGAACACATGTTGTTTCCATACTTTGGCTGTTGTGAATAATGCTGCAAGGAACACAGGACTAAGATATCTCTTTGAGATAATGATTTCATTTCCTTTGGTTATATACCAGAAGTGGGATTGCTGGATCATAAGGTAGTTCTATTTTCAATTTCTTGAGGAGACTTCATACTATTTCCATAGTGGCTATACCAATCTACATTACCACCAATAGTGAGCAAGAGTTCCCTTTTCTCCACATCCTTGCTAACATTTGTTATTTCTTAGCTTTTTGATAACAGCCATTCTAACAAACATGAGATGATACCTCATTGTGGTTTTAATTTACATTTCCCTGATGATTAGTGAAGTTAAGCACCTTCACTTTTCATGTACCTATTGGTCATTTGTATGTCTTTTTTTGGAAAAAAATGTCTATTTAGGTACTTTGCCCACTTTTTAATTGGGTTATTTGGTATTTTGCTACTGAGTTGTTTGATGTACTTTTATATTTTAGATATTAACCCCTTTCTGGACATGCGGTTTGCAAATATTTTCTCCCACCCCATAGGTCACCTTTACATCTTGTTGACAGTTTCCTTTGTTGTACAGAAGCTTTTTAGTTAGGAAGTCCCACTTGCTTATTTTAGCTTTTGTTGCCTTTGCAAGGTATCATATTCAAAAAATCATTGTCAAGACCAATGTCAAGGAGCTGAACCCTGTGTTTTCTTCTAGGAGTTTTATGGTTTCAGATCCTATGTTCAATTTTTAAATATATTTTGAGTTGATTTTTTGTGTGTGGTTTAAGATAGGGGTCTAATTTCATTCATTTGCATGTGGCTGTCCAGTTTTCCCAACACCATTTATTAGACTATCCTTTCCCCATTGTGTATTCTTGGCATCTTAGTCAAAAATTAATTGACCATTTATATATGGGTTTATATATGGACTCTCTATTTTGTTTCATTGATCTATATATCTGTCTTTATGTCAATACCATATTATTTTGATTACTATAGCTTTGTAATATAGTTTATAAACAGGAAACTTGATGCCTCCAACTTCTTTTTTCCCAAGATTGTTTTGGCTATTCAAGGTCTTTTGTGGTCCCACACAAATTTTAGGATTTTTTTGTTCTATTTTGTGAAAAATTCCATTCAAATTTTGATAGGGATTATGCTGAATCTGTAGATTGCTTTGGGTAGTATGGACATTTCAACAATATTAATTCTTCCAACCCATGTGCATGGAATATCTTTTCATTTATTTGCCTCTTTTTCAATTTCCTTTATCAACGTCTTACAGTTTCTAGTGAATAAATCTTTCACTTCCTTCGTTAAATTTATTCCTAAATATTTTATTCTTTTTGATACTATTATAAATGGGATTGTTTTCTTAATTTATCTTTCTGATAGTTTGCTATTAGTGTATAGAAATACAACTGGTTTTTGAATATTGATTTTTGTATCCTGCAACTTTGCAGAATTTTTTTTATTGAAGTACAGTTGATGTACAATATTACATAAGTTACAGGTGTACAATATAGTGATTCACGATTTTTAAAGGTTATACTCCATTTATAATTATTATAAAATATTAGCTATATTCTCTATGTTGTACAATATATTCTTGTAGTTTATTTTATACATAATAGTTTGTACCTCTTAGTTCCATACCCTTATATTGCCCCTTTCCCCTTCCCTCTCTCCACTTGTAACCACTAGTTTGTTCTCTGTATCTGTGAGATTGTTTCTTTATTGTTATATTCACTAGTTTGTTGTATTTTTTAGATTCCACATAAGTGATATCATACAGTGTTTGTCTTTCTCTGTCTGATTTATTTCACTTAACATGATACCCTCTAAGTCCATCCATATTGTTGTACATGGTAAAATTTCATTCTTTTTTATGGCTGAGTAGTACTCCATTGCATATATACCACATATTCTTTATCCATTCACCTGTTGATGGACACTTAGTTTGCTTCCATATCTTGGCTGTTGTAATAATGCTGCTGCAACGAACATTGGGGTAATTTTATCTTTCTAAATCGGTATTTTTGTTTTTCTTCAGATATATACCCAGGCATGAATTTGCTGGGTCATATGGTAGTTCTATTTTTAGTTTTTTGAGAAACCTCCATACTGTTTTCCACAGTGGCTGCACCAATTTACATTCCCACCAATAGTGTATGAGGGTTCCTTTTTTTCTCTACATCCTCTCCAGCGTTTGTTATTTGTGTCCTTTTTGATGATAGTCATTCTGACAGGTGTGAGGTGATATCTCACTGCGATTTTTGACTTGCATTTCACTGATGTAGGGATGCTGAGCATCTTGTCATGTTCCTGTTGACCATCTGTATATCTCCTTTGGAAAAATGTCTATTCAGTTCTTCTGGCTACTTTTTAAACAGGTTTTTTTGGGGATGTTGACTTGTATGAGCTGTTTACATATGTTGGATATTAATCCCCTACCAGTCATACCATTTGCAAATATTTTCTTCCATTCAGTAGGTTGTCTTTTTGTTTTGTCTGTGGTTTTCTTTGCTGTGCAAAAGCTTTTAAGTTTATTTTAGGTTCTACATATTTATTTTTACTTTTATTTCCTTTTTTTTTTACAAGACAGAAAAATATTGCTACAATTTATGTCAGAAGTGTTCTGCTTATGTTTCCCTCTAGGAGTTTTACGGTTTTCCACTCTTCCATTTAGGTCTTTTATCCATTTTGAGTTTATTTTTATATATGGTGTTAGGGAATGTTCTAATTTCATTCTTTTACATGTAGCTGTCCTGTTTTCCCAGCACCACTTATTGAAGAGACTGTCTTTTCTCCATTGTATATTCTTGCCTCCTTTTTTTTTTTTTTTTTTTTTTTTGTGGTACGCGGGCCTCTCACTGTTGTGGCCTCTCCTGTTGTGGAGCACAGGCTCCGGACATGCAGTCTCAGCGGCCATGGCTCATGGGCCCAGCCGCTCCGCGGCATGTGGGATCTTCCCAGACCAGGGCACGAACCCATGTCCCCTGCATCGGCAGGCGGACTCTCAACCACTGTGCCACCAGGGAAGCCCCTTGCCTCCTTTTTCATAGATTAATTGACCATAAATTTGTGGGTTTATCTCTGGGCTCTCTATTCTGTGCCATTGATCTATACGTCTGTTTTTGTGCCAGTACCATACTGTTTTGATTATTGTAGCTTTGTAGTAAAATCTAAAGTCAGGGAGCATGATTCCTCCAGCTCTGGTCTTCTTTCTCAACATTGTTAGACTGTTTGGGGTCTTTTGTAACTTTACTAAATTTGTTTTTTAGTTGCAACAAATTTTTGGTGGAGTATTTAGGGTTTTCTACATATAAATATCATGATATCTGCAAATAGGAAAAAATATTGTTTCTTCTTTTCTGATTTGGATGTGTTTTATTTCTTTTTCTTGATTAATTGCTCTGGCTATGACTTTCAGTACTATGTTGAATAAAAGAGGTGAGAGTCGGCGTCCTTGTCTTATTTCTGATCTTAGAGGAAAAACTGTCAGCTTTTCACCATTGAGTATGATGTTAGCTGAGGGCTTTTCAAATACAGGCTTTATTATGTTCAGGTACATTCACTCTATACCCATACTGTTCAGAATTTTTATCATAATTTTGTCAAATTCTTTTTTTGAATCAATTGAGATATTTCTTCATTTTGTTAATGTGATGTATCACATTTATTTATTTATTTGTGGACATTGAACCATCCTTGCATCTTTAGAATAAACCCACTTGATCATGGTATATGAATTTGTGCCAAGACCTATCAGTGTCCCAAAGCGGAGGATCACATTCAGCACCTAGATATAGGCTGCTTGGAAGCTGGACCCTCAAGCAGCATCTGGCACCTTCCAAGGAGAAACTGGGAGATGAGGGTTTTTGCATGTTCCCTCTGTACTGGGCCTGTGTTTATAGCTGGAGGGGAAGGGTGAAACGAATGCTCCTGTAGCCATTAAGAACTGCTTCTTTGTTTGCTACAGTCATGTGGGACTCATGAAAGCAAGCACCACTGGCTATCAGAGCCATGTGATCTTGGGATCTGTCCCTCAGGCAGCAGTTCATATACTGGAATGCAAACATGTGTACGAACTCCTTTTAGGGATATACTGGTAACTGGGAGCAGGCTAACGGGAGACAGCGGGTAAGATGTCCACTGGTTTACCCAGTCTCTATGAAGGATCATAGCCAGCCCCTAAATATGTGCTAAACTAGAAGCCTGACCCTCAGGCAGCAGATTTTAAAGTATGTGGCTGGACCTCTTTCAGGGAAAGACTGGGACATGTGTATTTTTGGCTGTTCTCTCTGTGTTGAGCCCTGAGGGGATAGTTGTAGCAAGTGCTTTTGTACCTTTTAACAATTGCAGCATTATTTACTATAGTCTTATAGCTCTCATGGCTTTCAGAGCTAGATGTTTTGAGGACCTGTACCATGGGTAGGAGTCTTAAATGTTGGGGTACTAAATGTGGGCTGCAAGCCCCTCACTCCTCAGGGAAAAGCTGAGAGTCGGGAGTTCCTTCCTGATTGTATGGCACTGTGTGGAGCTATGGGGTTTATGGTGAGAATGTGTCTCAGCGTTTCCTATGCCTTCCAATGTATTTTCTCATTTGCTCAATGTGTAGGAGTCACTCAGCTAGTTTCAGAATTTCTTTCAGAAACAATTGCTCCTTGTGTAGCTGTATAGTTGATGTGTTCATAGGATGAGGGGAGTTCAGGAACCTCTACGTCATCATCTTGGTTGACCCTCCTTCACAATTTCTTATATCCTTTTCCCTCAGGGAAAGAAAAGAAATCATTAGGTCAGTGGGAATTATAACTACAAAGGGAACTTGATTAAAAATTTCTTTGAATCATATATAATCACCAATATTATATATATAATATAATCACCAAAATTACTAATCACCTTCTTGCAAAACAGAATAAAACAAAGCGAAATAAAATATGGATTTCATTAACTGTTAAAATAAAATATTAACTTAGATATAAAATCCAGTGCAACATATTATCTAAGAAACATCCAAATAAAATCAGTAATCTCAATTATATCCTTGGTTATATGTACAAAAATGAACGTCTTCCTTAATGAGGGTTCTTGTATGGTATGTAGATAACAAGGAAAGGTGATTGTTATAGATATTGGCTATATTAATCAAAGATATTAATCTTAAAGTTTATCTACATCTATTGAACAATAGGGATTATCTTTTAGTAACTTAAAGTACCACAAAGTCTTTTTAAGTTATTTCATTTGTTTGCTTCAATAACCTCCCAAGAAATACAGAGGGCATATGTAGTGAAGTCAAATTGATAATAATGTACTTCCATTTTCCTTTTCATTATGGAAAGATTTAATTGAACTATATTAACCTCTGTGTTTATGTTCTTATAGGAAACTGTTTTGACGCCTTACACATTTTCTTTCCCCTGCATCTTTACTCAACTGGCAGTGAGCCAATCCTTTTGAAAATACACATTCACACATATAATCAATGCAAATATTTTTTTAAATGAGGATATTAATAATCAAGGTCATGGATGTTTAAAATGCTTTCTATAGTTACTGAAATCCAAAGTTAATTTATGCTTTTGAAATAAATTCACTAAGATTACCACCATTAAATATTTGAAGAATATTATCTATTCACTTTCAGATAAACTTGTTTCTGAGGCATATCACTTTCTTTTGTGGTAGCCTCACAAAAAGGCAAACTCTCTTTTGTATGTCTCTAATGCTACGTGCAGCTGAACTTGTGGCAGTTACATCAGTTGCTCAGTGTCCTGGACTGGTCTTTCACTGAAGTGTACTTTGGAAGAAGCTTATCAACATGGTTTCAGAAGGGGGTTAAGTTATCGTGTTGTTTCAGTCCCTTTGCTCTTGAAGGTGGGAAATTCATGACAGAAACCAGTCTAAATTAAAGTCATTACATTTTCAGTTTACTAGTCTTGCCAAATCCTTTCTACTTGCTGAGTTCTCACACCAAGGAATTCTTCTGAGTGATGAATAAAACTTTTATTTGTCTTCCCCATAACTTCCCTCCAAATATCCCTCTAATTATCTCATTTCCTTCCCCAGTGAACAATCTGTTCATAATAAGTGTTAACAGTTTTATTTTGGAAAGATTCATTTATGTTTTGTTTATACATGAGTATTGCACAAAAACATTGGGAAGTGATTTCCTATGTATTTATCATGAGAGATGGTAATCAAAGTGTTTTAGGGTTTTAGATATTTGCTTCTGATGTCATAAATGTTCTCCTGGATATTGTATTTTCAGGACAGTTTATGCTTTTATCTTAATGTAAAAGACAGTGTTCATGATTAAGTTCATGATTTACCACCACAAACATTTTTGGATTAGATGAAAAATGGAATAATATACTGATTTTTGAACAGTTTGTGGTACTTAAATCCAGTAAAGCAAAGTGATTGTATTAATACAGGGGATATATGCATGTATTCCAAATAACTCAGTGTGACATCCATTTTCATAGGAAATCCAGATATGACAACTGTCTCACACAAAGTGGCACCCCATTTTAGGTGCTCCTTAAGACATTACATATATCAGTACATTAAATGTGAATGTCTTTATTCTCAGAGAAATTTCATATGAGTTCATGTAATTGTGTTATATATCTTTGATCTAGATGATAATTATATTAAACAGCAGTCATATTAAAGGACAAGATATGTAGGTTTTAGATTACGTAGAAATACTGAATAATTTTGATTGAATAATCCAGGTCAGAGCTCAATTATGTCAACTAATAATTATCTCAAATAAAATAATCAGATTATTGAAAAGTTTTGCAGTCTTTTTTTTTTTTTTTTTTTTTTGTGGTACGCGGCCCTCTAACTGTCGTGGCCTCTCTCATTACGGAGCACAGGCTCTGGACGCACAGGCTCAGCGGTCATGGCTCACAGGCCCAGCCTCTCCGCGGCATGTGGGATTTTCCCGGACCGGGGCACGAACCCGTGTCCCCTGCATCGGCAGGCGGACTCTCAACCACTGCGCCACCAGGGAAGCACCTGCAGTCTTTTAATTGGAATTAAAATGAAAACTAGAGGGAATTTTATTGTACTCTAGTTATTGTATCTGAATATACAATATGAATTGAATAACCTAATTGTCATAAAATATTAATATCTGTTTTATGTAAATTTTGCTTTCTTCAATTAAGATCTTATTTTAAATATGTTTTCCTAACTTCTCCAAAGCAAATCACTTCAACTATTTATATTAAATATATTTGAGTCAGGAAATACTTTTGGAAGAAAAAGAGTGTGTCATTATTATAATAGAATTCTGCTAGTATGGAGCTGGTATTTATTCAGTCTCTACTGATACCATTTCTAGTAGAATCACTTGAAATGCTATGCCAATTGCTAACAAAGACTTACTGATAAAAACTAATAAAGACCTCAGTTTGACTTCTTCTACTCTTCCAAAAAAGCTATTGAAGCCCATCCAAAAGGTATTGTACAATGAATTCTTCAGTCAGCCAGCATTCCTTGTCTCCTCATGTTTCCTGGCCTCTGAAAAATAGTGCTTGTATTTAAAGTATTCACACTGAGTTGAAATTTCTATTTGTGTTCTATTTACATAAACTACAAGCTGCCCCCCCCAATTTTTAGTGATCAAATAGTTAATTCATCGTTGAAAAATTGTTTCTGCAAGTTCAGCAATAAACACAAGATACAAGACTCTAAAATATGTTAATTTAAACATGTTTAGCTGTATAATTTGTCTCTGAAATTCTCTCGAACTTAATAATACAGATAAAAAGGTAGAAACAGTTTAAAATCAGGCCTTAAGAGGATTAAAATATGATTGTAGTCCTCACTAAATGGCTGAGTTAAAATACTGATAGTATTTTGAGAGCTGAACAAATAAGAGATGAATGTAGTTGACATTAAAAAGTCTCTGCTGAATAGGTCTCATCATTGGTTTCATCTAAATAAGCTAAGTGTTTCAAACTCTGTTATGTTTTCTGTAACTTTATTTTCTTCTCCCTCCCCTCTTGAACAATATAATGTACCTGCCAGATAAGAAATTACCATCAGGTAGGAAAAGAAAAATGTGTATTTGATCTATCAATCAATTAATGTCCAGACAGTTTCCTAGGGAAATATATATTTAAATAAAGCCTTCAAAATTTGGAGATGTAAATCCAGTACAGTAATAATATTAGGGATGATACTGTTGATCATGATACTGATAAAGAAACTCAAGGGTGAACTGAGAGGACATTAAGAGAAGATTAGAACATCAAATATTGTGAAGAAAGAGACAAAACTCACAATTTTATAAACAGAAGAGGTATTGGAGACTTAGGTGGTTTTTTGGAATGGAATCCTAATTTCCCCAGTCCCTAACTGAAATGAGATTTCTAGCTCAGTATTTAAGACAGCATTAGAGAAATCATCTTGACCAGGCTGATTAATGAAAGACACTTGGACAAGAAATATGTTGTAGCAGTTGATGGGATAACTCCTGCGCATCTTCTGGTTTCAGGGTATAAAACACTTTGGTGATGTCTTTTCCGACTCACAAAGACTTGTTTATATACCACTCCTTTGAGCTGCTCTCAGAGCAGACTCTGCCTGCTTTTATCACAATATGGGAATTTTGTGCTTACTTGTTGGGCTCCCCACAATCTCTTTTTCATGATCACATTCCTTTATCTACCACTTAGCACATAGCTGGCATTCAGTAAGTACAAAATCAAAGAAAGGATAAAGAATGAGAGAAGGAAAGAAAAACATACAGAAGGTAGGAAAAGAGGAAGGGAAGGAGGAAAGGAGTACATTCAGTAGAAAAGACACTATAGGGAAGGGGAAAGTCATCTTCTTCTAAGGGAGTATTCATGGGGGGAATAAGAGGCCATCTGCCCATCAATCAGACAGGCAATGGCAAGCAGTGTAGGACAGATGTTACAGCCAGAGTATCTTCACATTACCTGCAGTGAGGAACAGTTCAGGAATTTGAAATCCAGGGAAGAGAACATGGACTTAGAGTTGGAGCTGAAAAACAAAACCAAATCCCAGTATTCACTGTAATCTCTGTAAGAGAATAATTTTCTTGCAAAGTGTATGTACATTTTTATTCAATGCCTGTGTTTATTGTTTTGTAAAGATATATTCATACTTGAATGAAGAGGCTAAGTAAGAAACCCACTTTCCAATGTGTGAAGAGAAAGATATCTCTTGAGGGAGTCATCATAAAATATAGAGAAGTAGGCCAAATTAATTAAGTTTATTGGTAATGATTCCAAATCATTTCAACAAAAGTGAGTCACCTGGTAAATATTTTTCATGTCAGAAAAATTGTATGCAAATCAATTCACTGTTACTCTTACCCAGTTATTAACAAAAATATATATATGCCTTATACTTTATATTAGACTTTGGATTATTTACATATTTTATTTTTAATATTTAAATTAAAAAGTTTTTCATCACTCAAGAGGACTGTACCTCAAAATATGCTCTGTTCACTTTGTACTAACTGATTTGTCCATTTGTTGTAATCACTGGTTCATATCCACTGGCATATCTTTCTACATGATTGGTCATATGTCAAGATTACCTTAATGTTTCTGCATAAAATTAGAAAAACAACACAATCACGAATCAAATAATTTTAGAAGTAAGTCATTTCATAATTTACATATCTGAGTATAGCCTGATTATTAAACCACATTAAAATCGTTTCTGAGAAAGGCTCTCTGAACTGTGCTGAAGAGAAATGCTCTGCTAATTGTAGTTTCCAAATGATAATGTAAGGCAAAGCCCAGATAGAAAGAATCATGCCACAACATGATTGTAATATACCTCACTCAATTAGGAAGACAAAAAAGAAAACTTGGCATGTATAAGTCAAGTATTTTCTTACTTCGTTTCCCAGAGACAGAATGCTTGATGCCAGGCTTTCCAGTTTAAGAGAACATTCTGACACTTGGCAGTCTCATTATTAATAGTTGGAACTTTGAAAAGTGTAACGAAAAGAAATACTGTTTACATCTAATTTATGTCTTCTCTCCACATACAAAAAATATTGAGTTAGTATTCTTTTATAATAAAAAAGACTGAATTTTAATGAGATGTGGCTTAATGGTTGTATGGAATGTCTTTATTTTTAATTCATTTTTGTAATAGTAACTTGGATACAACAAAAAAAATGCTCTTTATTAAAATAAAATCAATAAAGTCTATTTTCAGTTTAACTTTTACCCATATTGTAAATCATTTCAGCCAGTAATTTTGTGTGCTTTTTTGGCACATTTATCATGCTTGTAGCTTTGACACATTACACAGTTTAGATAGAAACTTCAGAGGGTAATTTTGCTTGACAAAATTGAACTAGCTGAACAGATAAATGCTTGGCTACATTTTATGTCCTTAGGATCAAGACCTTATATAACGAAGTAGCATTTAATGGCAGGAAGTAAATTAAAACACCTTTTCTTAAAAAAAAATATTTATTTATTTATGGCTGCATTGGGTCTTCATTGCTGCACGGACTTTCTCTAGTTGTGGCGAGCGGGGGGCTACTCTTCGTTGCGCTGCACAGGCTTCTCATTGCAGTGGCTTCTCGTTGCGGAGCACGGGCTCTAGGCTCAGGGGCTTCAGTACTTGTGGCTCATGGGCTCTAGAGCACAGGCTCAATAGTTCTGGCACACAGACTTAGTTGCTCTGCGGCATGTGGGATCTTCCCAGACCAGGCTGGAACCCGTGTCCCCTGCATACACAGACGGATTCTTAACCACTGTGCCGTCAGGCAAGTCCCCCATGAGTTTTTTGTTTTTTTTTTAATATCTTTATTGGAATGTAATTGCTTTACAATGCTGTGTTAGTTTCTGTTGCATAACAAAGTGAGTCAGCTCTACATATACATATATCCCCATATCCCCTCCCTCTCGTGTCTCCCTCCAACTCACCCTATCACACCCCTCTAGCTGGTCACAGTGCACAGAGCTGATCTCCCTGTGCTATGCAGCTACTTCCCACTAGCTATCTATTTTACATTTGGTACTGTATACATGTTCATGTCACTCTCTCACTTCGTCCCAGCTTCCCCTTCCCCCTCCCCATGTCCTCAAGTCCATTCTCTACATCTGCATCTTTATTCCTGTCCTGTCCCTAGGTTCTTCAGAAACTTTTTTTTTTTTTAGATTCCATATATATGTGTTAGCGTACGGTATTTGTTTTTCTCTTTCTGACTTACTTCACTCTGTATGACACTCTCTAGGTCCATCCACCTCACTACAAATAACTCAATTTCATTCTTTTTATGGCTGAGTAATATTCCATTGTATATATGTGCCACATCTTCTTTATCCATTCATCTGTCGATGGACACTTAGGTTGCTTCCATGTCCTGGCTATTGTAAATAGTGCTGCAGTGAAAATTGTGGTACATGACTCTTTTTGAATTATGGTTTTCTCAGGGTTATGCTGGGTCATATGGTAGTTCTATTTTTAGTTTTTTGAGGAACCTCCATACTCTTCTCCATAGTGGCTGTATCAATTTACATTCCCACCAACAGTGCAAGAGGGTTCCCTTTCTCCACACCCTCTCCAGCATTTATTCTTCATAGATTGTGTGATGATGGCCATTCTGACTGGTGTGAGGTGATATCTCATGGTAGTTTTCATTTCCATTTCTCTAATGACCAGTGATGTTGAGCATCCTTTCATGTGTTTGTTGGCAATCTGTATATCTTATTTGGAGAAATATCTATTTAGGTCTTCTGCCCACTTTTGGATAGGATTGTTGGTTGTTTTGATATTGAGCTGCATGAGCTGCTTGTATACTTTGGAGATTAATCCTTTGTCAGTTGCTTCATTTGCAAATATTTTCTCCCATGCTAAGGGTTATCTTTTCGTCTTGTTTATGGTTTCCTTTGCTGTGCAAAAGCTTTTAAGTTTCATTAGGTCCCATTTGTTTATTTTTATTTCCATTTCTCTAGGAGGTGGGTCAAAAAGGATCTTGCTGTTATTTATGTCATAGTGTTCTGCCTGTGTTTTCCTCTAAGAGTTTGATAGTGTCTGGCCTTCCATTTAGGTCTTTAATCCATTTTGAGTTTATTTTTGTGTAAGGTGTTAGGGAGTGTTCTAATTTCATTCTTTTCCATGTAGCTGTCCAGTTTTCTGAGCACCACTTATTCAAGAAGCTGTCTTTTCTCCATTGTATATTCTTGCCTCCTTTATCAAAGATAAGGTGACTATATGTGTGTGGGTTTATCTCTGGGCTTTCTATCCTGTTCCATTGATCTATATTTCTGTTTTTGTGCCAGTACCATAGTGTCTTGATTACTGTAGCTTTGTCGTATAGTCTGAAGTCAGGGAGCCTGACTCCTCCAACTCTGCTTTTCTTTCTCAAGATGGCTCTGGCTATTCAGGGTCTTTTGTATTTCCATACAAATTGTGAAATTTTTTATTCTAGTTCTGTGAAAAATGCCATTGGTAGTTTGATAGGGATTGCATTGAATCTGTAGATTGCTTTGGGTAGTAGAGTCATTATCACAATGTTGATTCTTCCAGTCCAAGAACATGGTATATTTCTCCATCTGTTTGTATCATCTTTAATTTTTTCATCAGTGTCTTATAGTTTTCTGCATACAGATCTTTTGTCTCGTTAGGTAGGTTTATTCCTAGGTATTTTATTCTTTTTGTTACAATAGTAAATGGGAGTGTTTCCTTAATTTCTCTTTCAGATTTTTCATCATTAATGTATAGGAATGCAAGAGATTTCTGTGCATTAATTTTGTATGCTGCTACTTTACCAAATTCATTGATTAGCTCTAGTAATTTTCTGGTAGCATCTTTAGGATTCTGTATGTATAGTATCATGTCATCTGCAAACAGTGATAGTTTTACTTCTTTTCCAATTTGGATTCCTCTTCTTTTTCTTCTCTGATTGCTGTGGCTAAAAATTGCAAAGCTATGTTGAATAAGAGTGGTGAGAGTGGGCAACCTTGTCTTGTTCCTGAACTTAGTGGAAATGGTTTTTGTTTTTCACCATTCAAGAACGATGTTGGCTGTGAGTTTGTCATATATGGCCTTTATTATGTTGAGGTAAGCTCCCTCTATGTCCACTTTCTGGAGGGTTTTTATCATAAATGGATGTTGAATTTTGTTGAAAGCTTTTTCTGCATCTATTGAGATGATCATATGGTTTTTCTCCTTCAATTTGTTAATATGGTTAATCACATTGATTGATTTGTGTATATTGAAGAATCCTTGCATTCCTGGGATAAACCCCACTTGATCATGGTGTGTGATCCATTTAATGGCTGTTGGATTCTGTTTGCTAGCATTTTGTTGAGGATTTTTGCATCTATGTTCATCAGTGATATTGGCCTGTAATTTTCTTTCCTTGTGACATCTTTGTCTGGTTTTGGTATCAGGGTGATGGTGGCCTCGTAGATTGAGTTTGGGAGTGTTCCTCCCTCTGCTATATTTTGGAAGAGTTTGAGAGTGATAGGTGTTAGCTTTTCTCTAAATGTTTGATAGAATTCGCCTGTGAAGCCATCTGGACCTGTGCTTTTGTTTGTTGGAAGATTTTTAATCACAGTTTCAATTTCAGTGCTTGTGATTGGTCTGTTTATATTTTCTATTTCTTCCTGGTTCAGTCTCAGAAGGTTGTGCTTTTCTAAGAATTTGTCCATTTCTTCCAGGATGTCCTTTTTTTTGGCATATAGTTGCTTGTAGTAATCTCTCATGACCCTTTGTATTTCTGAAGTGTCAGTTGTTACTTCTCCTTTTTCATTTCTAATTCTATTGATTTGAGTCTTTTCCCTTTTTTCTTGATGAGTCTGGCTAATGGTTTATCAATTTAGTTTATCTTCTCAAAGAACCAGCTTTTAGTTTTATTGATCTTTGCTCTCGTTTCCTTCATTTCTTTTTCATTTATTTCTGATCTGATCTTTATGATTTCTCTCTTTCTACTAACCTTGGTTTTTTTTTGTTCTTTTTTCTCTAATTGCTTTAGGTGTATGGTTAGGTTGTTTATTTGAGATTTTTCTTGTTTCTTGAGGTAGGACGGTATTGCTATAAACGTCCCTCTTAGAACTGCTTTTGGTGCATCCCATAGGTTTTTGGTCATCATTGTCATTTGTTTCTAGGTATTTTTTGATTTCCTCTTTTATTTCTTCAGTGTTCTTTTGGTTATTTCATAGTGTATTGTTTAGCCTCCATGTGTTTGTATTTTTTACAGTTTTTTTTTTTTTCTGTAATTGATAATCTGGTCTCAGAGTGCTGTGGTTGGAAAAGATACTTGATATTATTTCAATTTTTTAAAATTTACCAAGGCTTGATTTGTGAACCAAGATATGATCCATCCTGGAGAATATTCCATGAGCACTTGAGAAGAAAGTGTATTCTGTTTTTTTTTGTATAGAATGTCCTATAAATATCAATTACGTCCATCTTGTTTAATGTATCATTTAAAGCTTGTGTTTCCTTATTTATTTTCATTTTGGATGATCTGTCAATTGGTGAAAGTGGGGTGTTAAAGTCCCCTACTATTGTGTTACTGACGATTTCCTGTTTTATGGCTGTTAGCATTTGCCTTATGTATTGATGTGCTCCTACGTTGGGTGCATAAATATTTACAATTGTTATATCTTCTTCTTGGATTGTTCCCTTGATCATTATGTAGTGTCCTTCTTTGTCTCTTGTAATAGTCTTTATTTTAAAGTCTATTTTGTCTGGTATGAGAATTGCTACTCTAGCTTTCTTTTGATTTCCATTTGCATGGAATATCTTTTTCCATGCCCTCACTTTTCAGTCTTTATGTGTCCCTAGGTCTAAAGTGGCTGTCTTGTAGACAGCATATAGATGGGTCTTGTTTTTGTACCCATTCAGCTAGTCTGTGTCTTTAGGTTGGAGCATTTAATCCATTTACATTTAAGGTAATTATTGATATGTATGTTCCTGTTACCATTTTCTTAATTGTTTTGGATTTGTTTTTGTAGGTCTTTTCCTTCTCTGGTGTTCCCTGCTAGAGAAGTTCCTTTAGCATTTGTTGTAAAGTTTGTTTGGTGGTGCTGAATTCTCTTAGCTTTTGCTTGTCTGTAAAGCTTTTGATTTCTCCATCAAATCTGAATGAGATCCTTGCTGGGTAGAGTAATCTTGGTTGTAGGTTTTTCCCTTTCATCACCTTAAATATGTCCTGCCACTCCCTTCTGGCTTGCTGAGTTTCTACTGCAAGATCAGCTGTTAATGTTATGGGGATTCCCTTGTGTGTTATTTGTTGCTTTTCCCTTGATGCTTTTAATATTTTTTCTTTGTATTTAATTTTGATAGTTTTTTTAACATGTGTCTTGGTGTGTTTCTCCTTGGATTTATCCTGTATGGGACTCTCTGTGCTTCCTGGACTTGTTTGACTATTTCCTTTTCCATATTAGGGAGATTTTCAACTATAATCTCTTCAAATACTTTCTCAGTCCCTTTCTTTTTCTCTTCTTCTTCTAGGACTCCTATAATTCAAATGTTGGTGCATTTAATGTTATCCCTGAGGTCTCTGAGACTGTCTTCAATTTTTTTTCTTTATTCTGCTCTGTGGCAGTTATTTCCACTATTTTATCTTCCAGGTCACTTATGTGTTCTTATGCCTCAGTTATTCTGCTACTGATTCCTTCTAGATAATTTTTAATTTCATTTATTGTGTTGTTCATCACTGTTTGTTTGCTGTTTAGTTCTAGTTCCTTGTTAAATGTTTCTTGTGTTTTCTCCATTCTGGTTCAAGATTTTGGATCAGCTTTACTGTCATTACTCTGAATTCTTTTTCAGGTTGACTGCCTATTTCCTCTTCATTTGTTTGGTCTGGCGAGTTTTTACCTTGCTCCGTCATCTGCTGTGTATTTCTTTGTCTTCTCCTTTTGCTTAACTTACTGTGTTTGGGGTCTCCTTTTCACAGGCTGCAGGTTCGTAGTTCCCGTTGTTTTTAGTGTCTGCCCCCAGTGAGTAAGGTTGGTTCAGTGGTTTGTGTAGGCTTCCTGATGGAGGGGACTGGTGCCTGTGTTCTGGTGGATGAGGATGGATCTTGTCTTTCTGGTGGGCAGGACCATGTCTGGTGGGGTTTTTTTGGGTGTCTTTTTATGATTTTAGGCAGCCTCTCTGCTAATGGGTGGGGTTGTGTTCTTGTCTTGCTCTTTGTTTGGCATGGGGTGTCCATACTGGCACTTGCTGGTCATTGAGTGGAGCTGCATCTTAATGTTGAGACAGAGATCTCTGGGAGAGCTCTCGCCAATTGATATTATTTGTGGCCAGGAGGTCCCTGGTGGACCAATATCCTGAACTTGGCTCTCCCACCTCAGAGGCTCAGGCCTGACACCTGGCTGGAGCACCAAGACCCTGTCAGCCACACTGCTTATCACAACTCCACAGCTGAAGGCAAAGGGTTTCTCTCAGCTCCAGGTCACAGTGCCCCAGGGAAGTGTACAGATTGGCTTGCCTCCCACAGACATCCAGAGCGGCCCGGATGAAGCCACAGAGCATCTCATGTCTCATTCTCTGATCCTGCTTGCTCTATCGATTTTGGAACTGTTGCCCCAGTTTTAATCATGAGGGTTTAGAGCTCTGTAACAGATGCTGTTAGAGTTCAGCCTGTTATCCCATGGATCCCTTCAGCATTTTTGTCAAAATGCCTTTTTAATGGAACTAAAATAATCATGCTTAATTTCACCTCTGACAAGCAGATCTTAAAATGGAAGCTTAAATATTTTGTTTAAGGTATGGAAGACATTTTTTCCCATGAGAATAATTTAGGCAAACAGAATAAAACATGAATTTACATTTATAAATAGTTTTTATGATATTATATCTTTAATAATTAGCTGGGAATTTATAAAAATATATTTACAAATTTTCTCTTAAACTGTGTTGAATCACAATGTACTAGCAAACCTGTTATGCAATTAGATAGTTTCACAATAGATAAAAAGTTGACACTATTTCCATTGACTATAAATTACTTTGAAGTTTATAAAATTAAATACTTCTAAATAACTCTAATCTTTCTATTTCCTATTCAGAATTTGGCAAACACAGAATTCTTTAGCTAGTATTTGCTGTAAGTCTTATAAGAAGGCATTTGATATAGAGCATATTAACATTAGAAAAACAAAATTCGGTGAAAGAAAATGCATGTGTTGAGAGCTGTTGAAAAATATAACTAAAATTTTATATTAATCTCATCTAATTTAGGTAATAAGTTGGCAAACAAAGGTTTTGCTTACT
The DNA here is from genome assembly GCF_059928025.1 of Delphinapterus leucas. NCBI lineage: Eukaryota > Metazoa > Chordata > Mammalia > Artiodactyla > Monodontidae > Delphinapterus > Delphinapterus leucas. The sequence goes on from NC_143139.1 coordinate 68,966,975, forward strand.
AAGTTGATAATTTTGACAGCTCTGATTATTTGAATAAGTTAAGTAATGAATTTTATCACAGAACTTATTAGTAGATTAATTTAATAGTTGTAGCAATAATAAAAGCCTATACTTTATAATATCTTTGATTTCAAGACAAGAATAGATTAGATAAATATAGTATGTATACATCCAAAGAAATATAAAATATTTCTGAATTAACAAAATAGAGGGGAGACCCTACATATTTTATTGTAGATTTTGACAGCTTTGTGTTTATTTTAGCTATATTGCATTTATGAATGAAAATATTCTGATTCATTTTATCAGATGAATAACACATGACCTAATGTGAAGAGTTTACATTGAAGATAGTGATTTTTTTTCTGGTTTCAGTGAAGTATTTTATACAAAAATTTTTCACAATCATAGATCATGCCGGTATGTGACAAAGAATATAATGAGATTGATTCATTTGTCTTGTTCCCAAAAATGATGTAAATTACCAGTAAATTGGTCACTTTGAAGGAACTGCTGATCATAAAAATGACCAGGACGAAAACCCTGCCCTGTGGTTTTATTCCCATTGTATATGTAAGTACAATCATCATTGCAGCTAAGAAATGCAAGAAAAAGAAAAAGACTAAATTTTAAAAGTACAGCTGCAAGCTATTAACTCCTGATTTATTGAAGCTATACAACTAAATGCCTAGGACAGCAACAGGCATATAACAGGTATTACAAAACATCTACTGAATAAAATGACTATCTGACCTTATTGAATATCCAGTGTAATGGGGAACTCATCACACTTGCAAGTAAGTTTCTATACACTTAGTTATAGCTAATGAGTCCTTATTTCTATTACTTGGGCAGAATTATTGTTGAAATAGTCTGAGACCTCAACAGACGACCAGTTAGAAATGGAGAAAGGTTGGAACTGGGAGGTACTAAACCTTGGGGAACTGACGTTGGTATAAAGAAGAATGGTATTCAAAATAGACAGGCAAAAATACAAATCACAGTGTGTCTAAAGATATACATTGAATATGTACTGATTTAGGAAGTTGTCAGTATTTGAGAAAACTTTTTCTTAGGTTTCAATTTTTTATTGATATATAATTTAAATGACAGTAATACCACATATCTTAGGTGTAATGAATTTTGATGAATACATATATACCCAAGTATTGAGTGCCTCAATCAAGATAGAGTTCCCTCCTGCTGGCTTCCAGTCAGGTCTTCCTAATCCTAGCACTGAGCCTACCATGGTTTCTTTCACCACAGCAAGGGTCTTCCTTGTCCTTGAACAGTATCTACATACAATTACAGAGTATATACTCTTTTGAGTCTGTTTTATTTTCATTCAAAATTATGTTCATGTGATTTACCCATTTTGTTGCATGTATCAGCAGTTCAGTTATCTTTATTGCTCAGTTGTGTTCCACTCTGTGACTATGTCACAATTTGTCCATTTCCCAGCTGATGAATATTTGGGATGCTTTCAGTTTTTATTTATTACAAAAGAGGTTGTTATGAGCATTCTATACAAGTCTTTTTCAAATTTTTATTTTTTTCTAGAAGTAGAATTGCTAGGATTTATTTTTAGCTTTTCAAGAAACTAGACAACTCTTTTCTAAAGCGGTTGCACCATTTTGTACTCCCAGTTATCAATCTCTGAGGGTTCTAATTGTTCCATACCATTACAAACACTTTTTTAAAAATTGAGATATAATTGACATATAACATTATATTGGTTTCAGGTATATAATATAATGATTTGATATCTGTATATGTTGTGAAATGAGCATCACAATAAGTCTAGTTAACATCCATCACCAAACATAGTTAACATATTTTTTTCTTGTGATGAGAACTTTTAAGTTCTATTCTTAGCAACATTCAAATATACAATAGAGTATTTTTTTTTATTTTATTTATTTTTATTTTTGCCTGAATTGGGTCTTTGTTGCTGCGCACGGGGTTTCTCTAGTTGTGGCGAGCAGGGGCTACTCTTGGTTGCGGTGTGCAGGCTTCTCACGGTGGTGGCTTCTCTTATTGTGGAGCACGGCCCCTAGGTGCGCGGGTTTCAGTAGTTGTGGCGCGCGGGCTCAGTAGTTGTGGGTCGCAGGCTGTAGAGTGGAGGCTCAGTAGTTGTGGTGCACAGGGCTTAGTTGCTCCGTGGCATGTGGGATCTTCCCGGACCAGGGCTCGAACCCATGTCCCCTGCATTAGCAGGCAGATTCTTAACCACTGCACCACCAGGGAAGCCCTGCAATAGAGTATTATTAATTATAGTCAATATGCTGTACATTACATCCCTAAAAACACTTTTAATCTTAGCCATTCTAAAGGTGGGAAATGGTATCTCATGGCAGTTTTAATTAGAATTTCCCTGAGAACTAATAAAATTGAGCACTTTTTCTTGTGCTTATTGGCTACTTGCATATTTGTCTTGTTGTTTAAAGCTCTGCTCATTTTTTAATTGGGTTATTTGTCTTTTTAGTATTGAGTTATAGGAGTTCTTTCTATATTATTTATATGTTATATATATTCTTATATTATACCCTTCCATATTCTTTATATATACTAGATATGTCTTTTATTAGATACATATATACTATAATATTTTCTCCCATTTTTTGGCTTACCTTTTCATTTATGTTAACTATTTCTTTTGATAACAAAATTTTTAAGTTGATGAACTATAATTTATAAATATTTTCTTGTATGGTTTTTGCCTTCTGTGTCTTACCTGAGAAATCTTTGCCTACCCAAAGTTCTTGAAAAATTTCTCATGTATTTTGTCTATAAGACATATAGTTTTAGCTTTATATTTATGCCTATGATCCTTCTTGAATAAAATATGTATGTGAGTGAAGTGCAAGGGGAATCAAAGTTTTGGGGTTTGTTTTTGTTTTTTCCATATGGATATCCACTTGGTCAGGAACTTTTCTCTCCCCCATTGAATTATATTGTTACCTTTGTTCAAAACTGACTGTTGAAGCAGTGGTGTAAAGGTGACAGGACACCTGGATTCCTCAGTTTCCTTCTTTTTCCATTCCTGGGCTGGAGGAAATACCTGAACATATGGAACCCCAATGCCGGGCAGCCAGGGCCATATCCACACTCCCCTAATGTCGGGTACCCTGGAGGTTGCAATCCTGCCCATCTACCACCTGCCACCCCTACCTTTCCTCCAGACCCCTTTCCCACTCCCCCAGGAGCACCCCAGGGGAATCCAGCCTTTCCCCCTGGTGGGCCCTGTCATTCTGTGCCACAACAAGGGTATCAGGATGCCAACCCTCAGGTCCCTGGGACCCCCCTCAATACCCACCACCTGCCCCTGGCATGTGTCCTGTGAATCCGTTGACTCCTGGCAAGGTAGGACCAGGAATGGTGATTGACAAGAAGATGCAAAAGAAAATTTAAAAAGCTCATAAAAAGAAGCAGAAACACCACAAACATGGCAAGCTTTCCTCCTCCTGCTCTTCCTCTTCCAGCAGTGACTCTGACTGAATACAGGGCCTGAACCCTTCCCTGAAGTCTCTCCAGTTCTGCTCTCCCATCAAGTTTCAGATGCCATCTTGTACTGGGGGAAATTAGCCCTTGTGTCCCTCCCCCCGCCATCCCTGCAATCTAAGCCTCTCTCTGCTGTTCAACCCTAACTGGCTAGGGAAAACGGGAGAAGAATTGCCATGGGCTAGCAAAGGCTGTCTTCCCACTGCTTAGATAAAACTTTTAGCTGGTGAATTTTTCAGAACTATATTTTGAAGATGGTGAGATTTGAGGAAAATGCTGAGACAAGTCTAAGATCTGTAAAATGTGATTTTTTTACTTTCTTTTGTAATACTTATGATTGGGGAGATGCTGTGGAAATTTAATTATGGAAAGAAAAAAACGACCTGTACCTTTCTTGTAATTGTGGCATGCTTGGATGATTTAGTGGCAAATAAACATTTCCCAGCAGGCCTTTTATTGATTGCGCTCACTGCAAGGCTGCTGGGAAGTGGAGTCCATTTGGCTGATGAGCTCTGACTGCCATTTTGGAAACTGATCTCTACCTCTTAGCTCAGGATGCTATCTCAGGTCCTGCTCTCACTCTCCAACTCTCAGTCCAAATAAAGCTGTTTCTCCTGGGGAAAAAAACAAAAAACAAAAACTGACTGTTAATACATCTTTATATTTCTAGACTTTCTATTCTGATCACCTTGTGTGTACTTATTTTAATACCATACTGTCCTGACTGCTATAACTTTAAGTCTTGAAATCAGGAAGTGAAGGTCTAACAACTTTGTTCTTCTTCAAGATTGTTTTGTCAATTCTAGAATCTTTGTATTTCCTATAAATTCTAAAGCCAGGCTCTGATTTATATAAAAAATACTAATTGGCTTTTGAAGATAATTACATAGAACCTATACAGACATTTTGAAGAATTGGTTTCTTAACAATTTGTCTTATAATGCACGAACATGCACAAACATTATGTATCTCTTCATTTATTCTGGTCGTCCCTCTTTTCTCATCAATATTTTGTAGTTTATAGTAGAAGGATTTTCATATGTTTTGTTAAGTATTTCCTGTCCTTGAATGCTGTGTTTTAAATTTGATTTCCTAGTTTTCTGTTGCTAATACATAGAAATACAATTAATTTTTGTGTATTAACTTTGTATTCTGTGCTAAGTTCACTGTTCTAGTAGGTTTTCTTTTAAGATTCCTTTGGGAATTAGTATTGGGGGTTTTCTACATAAACATAATGTGATCTGTGTATAATGACAATTTTACTTCTTTTGTTTTAATCTGAATGGTCTTTTATTTCTTTTCCTTACCTCACACTAGTATTTCCAACTCAGTGTTGAATAGAGGTAGCAAAAGTAAACATATTCACCACATTTCTCAATCTTGAAGTGGAAATGTTCCATTTTTTACCATTAAGTGTGTTAACTATAGGTTTTTCATAAATGTCCCTTATGAGATTGAAAATCTTTCTCTTCCTTGTATACTGAGTACATTCATTTATCATGAATGGCAGTTGAATGTTTTTTTAATACTTTTTCTGTATCTATCAAGATGCTCATGTATTTTACTTTTTGTTATGTTAACGTAGTGAGTTTGTTTGATTTTCAAATATTAAACCAACTTTATATTGATGGAACATATCCAACCTGTTCATGATATATTTTTATGTTTGTATATAAATATTGCTGGATTCAATTTGCTATTTTGTTAAATATTTTTGCATCTATATTCACAAGGAATATGACTCCATAATATTTTTCATGATGTCGTTTTTAGAACTCATTATCAAGTTTGTGTTGATGTTACAGACAAGTTGGAAAATGTTCTCTCCTCCTATCTCTTTCTTATATGTTTAATAATAATATTTACTGGGGATGGGATATGACCCTGGGATTTTCTTTTATGTTTGAATTCATTTTTCATTAACAGATATAGGGCTATTCAATTAAGTTTTCCTATTTCTTCTTGTGAAAAGAATCTATTCAAAAATTCAGAAATCATACTTTACTAAGAGTTGCCAAAATTGAACTTTGAAAAGTGACAGTGTTAAGCTGACAACTGGCCTATGACTTTCTAGGATTCCATACACTGGTTGGATGTTTGAGAGCTGCAGCTCCTAAGGGGGAGGCAGGAGGCGGGGAAGAGCCAAGCCAGTTGAGCTCTCAGACACACAGCTGGATTTCGGGGTAAGATTTCATTTCCGGTGGGGGGACTGAAGCTAACTAAAGAAGCAGAGCAGGAATTTCAGTTACACTGAATGAGCAAACACAATAGAGGTTTAAAAAAAAAATTCTGCCTTGAGGATTAATGCAACTGGAACATAGATGGAAGTGACACAAGACCTAAATAAATAATAAATATTTAATGCAAAAGGGATCTAATCTCAAAAGGCTTTAATAAAAGGGGAACCGATCTCAAAAAGTTACATACTGTCTGATTCCATTTATATAATGTTCTCAGAATGACAAAATTATAGAGAAAGAGAATGCACAAGTGGTTGCCATGGATTAAGAGCATGATTAGAAAGGAGGCAGCATGAGAGAGTCGCTTTGTAGGGATGTAATGATGTAATGATGGTTCTTTATGTTGATTATAATGATGGTTATATAAATCTATACATATGGAAAAATAACATAGACTTACACACAACAGCATAAAATAATGAGTGCATGCAAAATACAGTAAAATTTGAGCAAGGTCTATAGTTTGGTTAATTCTACTATACCAATCAATTTCCTGGTTTTGATAATGCACTATAATTATGTAAGATGTCACCATTGAGAGAAGCTGGGTGATGGGTACAAGGAATCTCTCTGTACAATTTTTGCAATTTTATGTGAATTTATAATTATTTCAACATATAAGTTTAAGCAAATTTAAAAATAAATAAAAAAGGGAATTCGTTGGCTCACAAAAGTTAAATATCCATGGTTATACTAGTACCAGAGTTTCAAATTATATTACTAGGACCCACTCTAAGAAAACATCTTAATTCTGCTCTCTTTCTTGTTGGCTTCTGTCAAAGATTTAATGAAAAAACAGTAGCTTCCCAGACAAGTACATTTTGTGTGTATGTGTGTGATGGGGGTGGGGGAGAGTTAAGGAAGACACAATTATCTTCTTCCAGCAATTCAAACATAATATTCTGTGTCTAAGTGTTACTGGACAAAATTGGGACATATGATCATCCCTAAGCCAATCACAGTGCCCATACCCAGGGTATGTTGTTGAGTCGACCTCATAAAAAACACAGCGAATTGAGACTGTGGGAGGGGTACATCAAAGGTACATCAAGGTATTGTTACCAAAAGACAGAATAGACACTGGGTTCCCTGAAAAACCACTAGGAGGGCATAAACTTACTCAGAGCTCATGTCAGGTGTGCCAGACACTTAAAAGAATATGGTAGGCTCACTATTCTAAAATGCACTCGTCATTCAAGCAGAAATCTTAATACACTTTCTGACTTAAACAACATTGGTTTAGAAACTGGGTGGCATTTGAGAAGACAGAAATTGACATATTAAAATGGAAAATACTTTCCCCTAAGCCTCGTTCATTAATCATATATAAAATATGCTTTCGAGAGCTGCATAAAATAAGTCTAATTGTTATTTAATTTAGAGTTCTTTAAGTTAGGCAAATATCATTTTACCCTGAAATCTCTTTTTTACAGAGCTAAACTTCTTTAATTTTTATAGGACTCCCTTATATATCATGGTTTTCAAATGTATTTCTCTTAAAGAACTGTGTGTATTATTCTAGATGTGGCCTGACAAGCACAGAGTAAAGCAAAACTCTTACCTCCCATGTTCTGGACACTGTATCTATGCTATTAGTTAGTTTGGTGGACATCTTCACTATGTCACTGACTCATTATATTTGCAGTCGACCAAAACTCTTCTTTAAATCTTTCCTACATATACTTTTATTTATTTGCACCTTTTCAATATTGAGCTTGTAAAGATTTTTAAAAATAATTCATTCTTTTACTTTGATGTTGGAAAAATTTCTATCTTAAATATAACATTCTCAGATTTTTCCCCCTGTAGTTTTAACCACCTAGGATTATCTTTCAGTCAATATCTTCAATTTTGTATGTCAATGATATTCCCAGTATTTTCTCATCAATAAATTTCAATTAACATGTTATCTGTATCCAACCCTATTTATCATTATATATCTTGGTCAAGAAACAGACCTTTCACATAGATTTAACACTATTGGGATCTGGGCGTTAAGTCCATCTGAGTATTTTATTGTCAAATATGGTTTGAACTCTCTGTGTGTTGAAAACAGCTCCAAGAACCCTATGTGTTGCTTCACTTAATGATCACAACAACCCATGAGGATGTAATATTGTCATCCCCATTTTACAGATTAGAAAACTGAGTCACACAGAGTTTAAGTAACTTTCCCAAAGTTGTACCATCAGTAAGTAGCTGAGCCAGGACTCTAACCAAGGCAAACTGACTCCAGAACCTGTTTTCTTCCAACCTCATCACTTTCCCTCACCACTCATGCCTACAAGAATATCATGTGCAGTCTCTCAAAAGGCCATACTAAAATTCACATGTCATTAGAACTCTAGAACCAAGTCTGAATCACTAGAATTATCACTATTTTCCCAATTTATCATAGTCATGACTGCAAAGAAATGAGTAGAGGTGTATAAATATTCACTAAACCATGTGCACTCTTACAAGCCTGAAAGGGACCCAAAGGACATTATACTCTGGGTTACAGACTTATACTCACCTAACTTTTAGCTACATTATTCAATATAAGAACTATTCTGTTATGAGCTGGACAACTCAAATTTATTATGGAAAATCTCAAGCCAAGTCTATAATCTTGTTTTTGCTACAATTATGATATCAATATTTGTTTAACTATTTCAGGTTCAAGGTTACTTTGACCTTTCCTGCTATTTCTGCTCCCAAGAAATCTGCCTCAGAATTCTGTTCTTATATTCCTTAAATCAAGAATTCCTCTTTTCATCTCAAATTTGTCCTAGAAGGTGAAATTCCCCTCATCTTCTACCTCTACAAGTAAAAGGAATTTTGAGTAGAACTGTTATTCTTAGGAGTCATTACCAATACCATGTCTTCAAGGACCCGAAAAGAATATATACTCAAAATCTGAAAAATTTATCAAGGCATTAACAATGAAATAAAATAAAGAGAAAAGTAAATTGGAGTCATCAAAAGTTTATGGTAACAAATCCAGACGCCTGTACCCTGAAACTGTGCCTATTATGAGCTCTTACCATCTATTCTGGTTTGCATTCTGTTCTCTCCTCTCCATTATTCTGGAGGAAAAATAATCATGTTAGTTAGACCTTGTATTGGTTAGATCTCTACTGGTAAAAGCATCAGAAACTCAATTAAAATCAGCTCAGAAAAAAAAAGAAAGATCACTGGCTTCCTTAAAAAAAACCCAGAACTACAAGAAAGCCAGAGATTGTGCTAAAACTGAAACAATTAAGAGAACTCTAATGCCACCATCATCCAGTCTTTCTCTTTCACACATTTTCTCCTTCTTTCTTTTTGTTTTCTTTCTCTGTAGGTTGGCTTTATCTTAACAAAGCTAATTCTTTTAAGACATCAGAGACTTTTACCTGGCAGCTCTAGGAATTTCATTCATTTCACCATCAGAGAGTAACGGCCCTTTTTTCTTTAATTCTAATTACAAAAATCCTTGGGGAAAAATGTTGATTTACCTGACATGAGTCTGTACCCATTCCTGTGGATAATGGGTTGGGTTTCCATGATGGAAATATCCCAGTACTACCTGAGCATGGAGTGGAGGAGGAGCTATTCCCACCAGAAAGGGGAGAGTTCCTTCTGGAATAGGGAGCAGTGTTCAACAGGCAAACAGTATTTGCCCAATGCATGCTCTCTTTACCCACACTAATAAAGATATTCCTCCCCTATGCTATATTCTCTATACTGACATGAGGAAAAACAACCTTTTCCAATTCTGGAATTTATCTGCAAAATAGACATCTCACATTATCAAGATCTTTCTATCAAGATCTTTGTACTGTCTTTTATTCAAGTCCCAAAGCACTTTCTTTCCAGTTTTTACCTATCTCACAGTGTTCACAGGCAAATAAAATCCCTGCCAATGAAACTATCCAGGGCTACTTATATCTACCCAGAATCACCTAAATATTCAGTATAGACACAGCTTAGGTTCTAGCTCTGGGATCTTTACTATATAAAATTAAAAGATTATATAGCATTCCCATACATTAAGTTTGCAGTTTGACAAATTTAGAAGGGATTAGGTATAAACCACATAATCAGTCAAAAATATGAATCACCTGTGTTGCTTAGCTTGCAGGTATTTCAAAATGAAATAAAATTAAGATTGCAGGTATTTTAAAAAGTTAATTACTTTTAAGTTGATCCAAGACCACAGGTTACACCCCTAATTCCTGCAGCTGGTCAAAACATCATGCATGGAAAACAGAAATGATTCAAGTCATTCAACTCCACAAAAAGAAAAGCAATAGAAAGCATTTTCTTTCCTTTGAGTTATTAAGACCCCAGTTCTCAATGTTATTTTCTCTACACAGTTGTAACTTGCCATGAATTATGACATATGTCATAAACATTTTGTACTAACAAGAACTACGGCAATAAAGTTTGTAAATAATTCCTTTTTCAGTCATTTTATGTAGATCCAAGTTCATCCCATACCATAATACATTGTTCCTATTTACATCTTTTCAATATTCCTCCTTGAATGGAGGGAGACTGGTGACCTTATAGTGAGAACACAGGATTAAAACCACTGAAGAATATTTAGTAGGATGGACACGACCAGATTTGCTTTCACCAAAGAGCACATTGGCTCCATTGTGAAAAGCAGGGAGACAACTTACAGGCTGCTGCATGCAGTAATTCTGCAGAGAGATGAGAAAGCCAAGACCAGAAACAGCAGCAGTGGTAATACATGTTTGAAAGTGGATTGATAAGATACAACAAAAGTCTCATAAGCAGACCACTTTCTAAAACTCACTCAGAGAAGTTGACTTTACGTTAATAAGAAATTAAATATTTATTGTTCAGTGACCTCATGCAGGGCAGTTTTGTGGACACTGCTGATTTAGTTACAAACAAAACACTAAAAATCCCTGCTTTTATGAGGCTCACGTCCTAGGTGGGCATGAGAAGAAGACAAATGATAGTAATAAGTTCAAAGTATACTACATTTGATACTGATAAATACTATAGGGAATAATAAAACAAGGAGGGGGGTTAGAGGTACAGTATCTGAGAGCTGAAAATGTAGATGTTCCCCAAGAAGAGCTCACTGAGAAAGTGGATTCGAGAGTAAAGTCCTGAAGGAACTAGAGCCAAGCAAGTATAAGGCAAAGAGAATTTCTGGCAAAGGAAATATCTTTGAGGCAAGAAAGTGGTGTTCTCTGAGATGTCAGCATGACTGGAGAAGAGGAAAGGAGGTGAGAATAGTAGAAGATGAGGTGAGAGAAATACAGGGTTTGCAGGGATCAGATCACACAGGGCCTTGTAAATTGTGTCAGGATTTAGGTTTTTATTCAGAATAAGAGGGAAAAGCATTGGAATCATTTGAACATAAGAGTGGCATGATCTGACTTTTAACAGAATTACTCTAGCTATTGTATTGATAATAGACTGAGGGGAGGAAAGGAGAACAAAGGTGGAAGAAGCCTCATCAATTAGGAAGCTACAGAATAATCCAGGTGAGGGATGATGGTGGATTAGATCAGGAAGATAGCAGTGAGGTGGTAAGAAATGGCTAGATTCTGAATATATTTTGAAGGTAGAGGTAGTAGGACTTGCAGATGGACCAGATAAAGGAATGAGAATAAGAGATGGGTAAAGAATTTTGCCAAGGATTTTGGACTAAGCAATTGGAAGACAGGAGCTGGAGGCCATCATTCAGCCCATGATAAATATATATCCTTTGTAATGCAAGAGTCCAGCAAAGCATTTCTAAAAACTGTACTGGAATTATTAAGCTACACCTATTAAATAGTATTACTGAGAATCTGTGGAGAATATTATTGACAAAGAAAAGTAATGAGATCTGGATGGAGAATATGATACTTATAACACTAAATGAATTTTCCCTGTTTTAACTGTGACATAATAAACAGATCACTTACCTGGACTTTGTTGCTTAGGCTATGGACAGAAATGTTATTAGTAATAATTATTATTAGATTCTCAGGAGACTACATTCATTTATGCACATGCGAGAATATTACAGAAGTTTTAAATACAAAAATAGTGCAATATATTTTGTTAATATTGTGTATTATTATATGATATTATGGAATATTCATCTGTATCTACTTTGTTTTTTTATTTTTCTAGCATAGACTTTTATTATCTCTTCATATAGCCATATTTTGAAACATCTTTTTCTATAGGGTCAATATAAAGATAATTTAGTCTTTCTTCTAGTTAGTTAACCAAATTTCATTTTTCATGATAGAGAATTTAGAAAAATTTTTTTGTAATTTTAACCATCAGAGTTTTAAGATGCATTATAATGTAATAAAATAGCAATGACATTTTGAAACTCTGCTGGTCCTTTTTTTTTTTCTTTCAGTGTACATGTTTGGCTTTCACTAGAATCTTCTGTCATGCTTAAATTTTGGCAAGATTAATAATTCTGAAAAAAATGTAAAAAATTAATCTGAAATTAAGGCCTACCCACGAACACTTCAAATGCATGGTCTAATTGTCTCTGTGTGGTATTGAGCTACTCAGTTTTGTAAACATTTGTTTATACTACATATTTTGAATTATTGACAAATGTGTAGGAGTCTCATCACTGGAGCACTTGTTTCTTCAGGCTGTTTGCTGCATTGGTGTCAGTTTTCAACATCATTTTATCTGAAACTGCTAGACTTTATCAAGACAAAATATGTTACATAGGTTAAGACATGATCCCTATACATAAAACATGAAGGTTCACATCCAGATGTACTTAAGATTTGTAGTGCTGCTGTCAGTCTGCACCCACCCCAAAAACACAATAACTCTGATAATTTCCATTTTGTACAATTCCCATTAAAAAAAGAGGGTGCAGGGCTTCCCTGGTGGCGCAGTGGTTGAGAGTCCACCTGCCGATGCAGGGGACACAGGTTTGTGCCCCGGTCCGGGAAGATCCCACATGCCGCGGAGCAGCTAGGCCCGTGAGCCATGGCCGCTGAGCCTGCGCGTCCGGAGCCTGTGCTCCGGAACAGGAGAGGTCACAACAGTGAGAGGCCCGCGTACAGCAAAAAAAAAGCACGTATAATTTGCTGCTTGAGTGAATATACTCCTGACAAAAGGGGACTTCTGTTTTTGCTAGGCATTGAAGCAACTAAAATCTACTGCTTAATATTTGCACATATAATGACTAGAAGAATTTTCCACAAACTAGTTATGGTTCTGGTTCTGTATATTTCAAATTTTGTTTCTCCTTTACCATCCACATGTATCTGGTGTTAGGAGGTAAAGGACATAGCCATACTGTAATATTGCCTCTGGCAGGCACCTTTATGAGTCCATGATTTGCACCTGGTAAGTCAATGTGGCAAGTGATGGAAGTCTTTCTGAAGGTCATTCTAACTGTGGCTGGCAAGAACTTAATTATACATAGAAATGACTATAAATCAAATAATAATATCCTACCAAACTCAATTAACTGTCAATTCAACTCATTTCCCTTTATCCAGATCCAAAATAGTGCCTGTGACCACTCCAAAGTCAACTATCAAAAGGGAAGTGTGATCAAGGCAAGGTCAAAGTAATAATATGTATGAAATTATAAGCATATTATACATCAGATATACTAAGATATAATTGTAATACATAAAAAATTGTGAGTTCACACAGATGAATTCACCATTTGTAGCAGTGCTATATGTTTGTCTTACAAATACAGGAATTCTGATTAAATGTATTTTGTGTAATTCCATAAAAAATGGAAAAAAGATGGTGCATTTATAATTATAGTACTGAGCATATAAGAAATGTTCATATTGTGATTATATCTGGCCCTATATCTCACAATGCCAGCTGAATCTGAAAAATCCAATTTGTATTCAGATAAAGTATGAAATTATAAATGTTACAACATGACATCTTTTCACATAATGTGGTACCCTAGATATTAAACACAAATGTCATTCTTTTTTTATCCCTAAATAGTCAGAATCCAGATGAAATCCATGTAAAATAACATATTTCAACCTATTTTTAATAACTCGGTGAAAATGAATTTAAATACTTATGAAGATAGAGTTTATTTTTGAGTATATTATTCACAGGCCTATCTCTTTCATATAACCAAAGCTCATGGAAAATATCAATCAAGGATCATAATTCTATCCACTATTATTTATTAAACCCTCAACAGAACTATTTTCTATAAACGGATGTTTTGTATTATGATTGATTGCCAAGTGAGATAAACTGACTCAAAAATTGCCAGCCATTTCAGTTTCTGGTAGGGGGTATATCAGAATTAATTTGAACAGATACTTTTTATTCAAAGCAAAGCAATATAGAGTCTGGCCCCTTTCCTTTTGAAGTTCAACATTATTAAAATATCTTTGATGAAATGAGAAGGCCTGACTGAGGTCGTCTTGCAAATATGGACAGCAGGTACTCAAAAAGAGGAATTTACTGAAAGGATGAAAAATATGGATTAGTGATCTGGGCTCAAAACCAATTTCTAGAGCTGTGTGGTTGAGACCAGATTCCGCTTCTGACCTGGCCTTGCTGGTACTATTATAGCTTGCCTTCGGGAAAACGGCAATGTGTAAACTTAAACTTATAAAGCCATGTGATACAGAACTGCTGTTTTAGAAACCTAGCTCTTCTTTTATCATGGAGTAACTATTGCTAATCATAGTATGAAGGGAAAGAGAATTTTTCTACCCTACCGCTGTCCACTCTCTGAGAAACTGCTGCAGACCAGCAAGTAAAAAGAATATCTAATTCTCTACAGGTCTGCTAGTTCTCACTGTGTAGCTATAATCACAGTACAAGAGATCAGGATTCTCTGACAACTTGAGCAGGCTTTCTGGTTTTCTATCCTTCAGTAATAATAACTAATTTTGGTTTCATGGCAGGAAAAAAGAATGCCGGCCAGGAAATAAAACCATTCTCTCCACCTGTAAACTGGAGCCTGGGATGACTTAATTTGAATGGTCTCATATTGTGCTCTTCTATTGCTGGAGATGCATAGAACATTTTATAACAAACTCTAAGCCCAACCTTGGAGGAAATGAATGATAGAGTTTCTATTGATAAGATAGAACCCTAGAGGCAAGTGTTTTTTCAGATAATTTTGTTTCTAAAATTTGGTGGAATTCTTCTTTAAATTACCTGATTAGTAGCCAGATGGATATCTGAATGTTTTTATATTTAATTGTGATATTTAAAATATTTCTATATAACTCTTGATTAAACAATGAATACTAATATAAATTAAACTTGTGAAGCATCATGACATGACATAGAGCATAGATGAGATTATCCAGAGAGTGTGTGGCATGAGAGGAGAAGGGACAAAGATGAAGACCACATGAACACTGAATTTCAAGAGTTGGATAGAAGGGGCTGCTAATTAGACAGAGAAGAGGTAGATAGAGGAGGAGACCAAACAAAAGGAGGAAGTAGTCAAAATGGCTGTATTGACACCTGGAAAGCCACTGGTAATTTGTGAAGAGAGTGTGATGGTGTGTTATATAATGTGTGTGTGTGTGTGTGTGTGTGTGTGAAAAGTCGAACTGTTAAATGAAAAACTGCTTTATAGTTGAAAAGATCTGAATTTGTAACTTGGGTCTGATACTTATTAGCTGGATGATTTTGTGTTGCCTCGGTGTCATCATTTTTTAATGCTTATAGTGGCTTTAGGGAATAAACTGAATATTATGTGTATACTCCCTAGCCAAGTTTAAGTATTTACTAATGGTAGCTATTGGTACTGTTAAAAAGTAGCTTAGATCCTCCCTCCTTCTAATGACTTTATTATTAATAATGAAATTACTCATGATAATAATAATGCTAAATGCTATTGACAGACTGTCTCTACTAATCAGGTTTTCTGGATGGCTAACATGAAATTTAATTAACTTAAGCATTAAGGGAATTTATTGGAAGAGTGTGTCATGTAGCTTACAAAATTATATAGGAAACAAAGGTGCTGAGATCAAGCAGGCAGTCCAGGAGACACGGCATAGTCAAGATGCCAAAAGGTTGTCACAGAAGACATCTGCTCAGGACACTGAATCTTGGCCAGAAGCTAGACATTCCTTATCGCCTCCTGACACTGACTGCTATGATACTGCATTGTCCACTCTGCCACTGGTGCTATTCCAGGGCTGCTCAAACTCAGCATGATTGACATTTTGGATCAGACTTTGATTTGTGGGGCTTTCTGGTGAATTGTAGGATGCTTAGCAGCGTCTCTGGCTTCCACCCACTAGATGCCAGTAGCCCTTCCCAAATCTTGATGTCAAAAATTTCTCCAGACAAAAAGGGCCCCAGTTGAGAACCACTGTGCTTTGCAAATATCTCTGACTTACACCTTTGCTTCCCTCTTGCAAAATTCAAATATAGAACAGGGGCATCCACTTAGTTATACCTGGGTCACACGACCAGCCTCTAATTACCAGGTAAAAGGAATATTGCTCCAATTTAATTTTCCTTGTTGGGGACACTTGGTTCCCACTGTTATATATGAATTGTGTTAAAATACTGCTCCACAAAAACAACAAATATCCATGGAGCCCCCTCTGTGCCAAAATTATGCTAGACCATTTACAGTGATTTATGATCTTTACAACAACACTTTAAGGCAAATATTGTTAGAATTATTTAACTGATGCACAAAATGGTGCTTTAAGACTACATATTTTGCCCAACACCACACAGATGAAAAACCAAGTTTGTCTGATGCAGATGTGCATTATCTTCTATCAGGTCAAATTCAACTCCAGTTTATAACAAGCCCACCTCAAGTTGCTATCTTTTCATTTTGTTTATTACTTAGAGCAAATGATTTTTGATTATATTGAACTATAATTTCTTCATTGTGGGAGTGCGTCCACATGGTGTTTACAGTAGTGAATTATTGCAGGATTGTTTTTGACTTATGTCTCTATTCAATGAACAAAGAACATTGCCCATTTTTTTCATTCCAAATTCTTCTACTGTCACTCAAGTCTAAGCTGTTTCAGTGTCATGTATACAAGAAAGAATTTCAGTTCTGAAAAATCCTTGAAGATGCTTTACAGATGACATCTGAAGAAAAAATATCAATTCTAGGTTTCCTCTTTCCTAAGAGAGTTCTTTTTTTTTTTTAATGTCTTTACTGGAGTAGAGAGTTCATTTTTACATCATAATTCTGTATAAACTTGCAAACTCACGATTTCTCCTCGAAGCTAGCAACCTAGCCCAAAATCTGTCAAATTGAGTAAGTCCCAGTATAGAAGCTTGCTGGCTGTACAACTAAAGTATCTTGAGGACACTGTCCAACTGGCCCATGTATTCTGGGCTATGACGACCCAGTTTAGCAGTATTTATCGTATAAACATTATTAAATGGCTCTTTGTTGACCACTTATTTTTTGGCTACTTGGTAATCTCTGTAAATACCTTATTGTCTTATTCTGTTTAGGCTACTATAACAAACACACCATAGACTGTGTGGCTTAAACAACAGCATTTATTTCTCATATTTCTGGAGTCTAGGAAGTCCAAAATCAAGGCTGGCAGATTCATTGTCTGGTGATAGCCTGCTTCCTGGTTCATAGATGGTCTTCTTCTCCTGTGTCCTCACATGGTGGAAGGGGGAAGGGAGTTCTCTGGGGTCTCTTTTATAAAGGGCACTAATATCATTCATGAGGGCTCACCCTCATGACCTAGTCACCACCCAGTCCCCTAATACCATCACATTAGGATTAGGATTTCAACATATGAACATTCAACATAAAGATTCAGTCCTTTGCATTTATTTTCCTTTGTATTTTATCCTCTCCACACCCATGCATTTATTATTAGGTCATTTATAGATGTTTGGCTTCAACAAATATAAACTGTACCAAACAAACATGCAAAAATCAATAAACATTTAATACAGTTTTGTTATCAATAAATGTTTTGGGGACTTCTCTGGTGGTGCAGGAGTTAAGAATCTGCCTGCCAACACAGGGGACACAGGTTCGATCCCTGGTCCGGGAAGATCCCACATGCTGGGGAGCAACTAAGCCCGTGTGCCACAACTACTGAGCCTGAACTCTAGAGCCCATGAGCCACAACTACTGAGCCCATGTGCCACAACTACTGAAGCCTGCTCACTTAGAGCCTGTGCTCTGCAACAAGAGAAGCCATGACAATGAGAAGCCTGCCTACCGTAATGAAGGGTAGCCCCTACTCACCACAACTAGAGAAAGCCCGCATGCAGCAACAAAGACCCAATGCAGCCAAAAATAAATAAATAATTTTTTTTTTTTAAAAATGGTTTTGACTACATGCCAATCCACTTGCCCAAACCAGAAATATTATAGCATCCATCACTGATAATGATCGTTTTTGGACTAAGAAGTCTGTTGCTCTCATTATGATCCAAATGCTTTCATTCTCTGGTGAATATCATGCTTTTTAAGTTTTATCTTTCTACACGAAATATAGATAAGAAGAATGGGAGAGGTTGGCAAAGGAAAGAAGTTTAATCTCAGTGGATTTCACTCTCTTTCCCATAGTGTATCCATGTCAGCCAAGTTGCCAAAATGTAAGAGTAGCATAACAATATTAATAGCCATTCTTAATTGAGTGTATACCAGGTTACATGTACTGGACAAAGTGGTTTATGTGCCTTATTCATTTATTATTCAAAAACCACTAGGAAATAGGTTTATTCTTCTCGTTTTATAGCTAAGGAGTTTGAGTTACAATAAAACTGAACATGAAGCAGGTCAGTACCAGGGCCATGTCCTAACTGCTGCTTTCTAGTTCAGAAGCCTAGTTTACATTCTTGTTACAGAAGTGTTACTGCTTTAGGAGAGCAGATCGTTAGTAGTGTTATTTGGACTAAAGGGGGAAAAAAATGAGTTCAGGTAAGAGGACTATCACTAGGAATTTACTTATTTATTTTTGCATATGTGATATATATATATATATATATATATATATATATATATATATATATATATACGCCAGGATATTATACTTGCTCTTGTAACCTCTTTACAAGCATTAACTAATTCAGTTCTCATACCAACTTTCTGAGGAAGGTTTAATTATTATCACCATTTTAGGGTGAGGAAAGTGAGATACAGAGAAGTTAATAGCTTGCCTAAGTCACAGTGCTGGTAAGTGGCAGGAGTGGAATTCCAAACCAGGTGGTCTGGCTCCTACACTCTTGGCCTTAACTGCTACTGTATGCTGAGGTGAGGCGAGAGTTTCACACATTCTCATGTTCTCATCTCCTTTTTAGTAGGCTTAAATTCCATGGTGAATTGTAACCGATCCCTTGCAGAGCAGTTTTTCCTTCCCTACTTGATCTTTTACATCAACTTATAAATGTGTTATTATATCTCTTCTCAAAAAGAACAAAATTTATATTACTCCCATTTCTCTTTGGAAATACTTCCCCATTTTCCTACTGGTCTTCACAGTAAAACTCCTATAAGGCATTTTTCTATATTTATTATCACCAATTTATCTTCTTCCATTTCTTCTTGGACCACTACAGGTATTTACCCCCAGTGCTATATCAAAAGTGCAGTAAACCAGTGTCATCATTGATCATTGTTCAATCCAGAAATTAATTCTTAGCCATCATACTTTTTGACTCATCAGCAGTTTTAAAACTTAAAATACTTTATTTTTTCATTTTTTCTTTCAGGACACCAACCTCACTTGGTTTCCCACTTAACTTTCAGGCAGCTTTGTCTTAGTCTATTTTTCTGGTCCCTCTACATCTCCTCCAACCTTTAATCAGTGGAATGTCCCAGGACTCAGTTATTGGACCTCTTCTCCTTATATTTTTATTTTTCTATTCATATTTACTCCCTATGTGGTCTCATCTAGTCTCACAGCCTACTAATATCTATACAGATTATTCCTAAATTTTATTTCAAACCCATACCTCTCCTCTGAACTACAAACATATGCATTCAATTGCTTACCCTACAACTGCATTTCAAACTTAACAGGTTTAAAAGTTAGTTCCTAGTCTTTTTCTCCCTGTACCTGTTCCCATTCCCATCCCCCCAACAACATTCCCCCTCCATTCCACACCCCCATCCTCACTCCCCCACCACTGTCAACCTGCTCTACCCATAGTTGTCCCATTCCATTCCTTGTGTGATGGGCTTTATCACACATTCCACAGAGTATCTTGTTTGCCTCAAAATATAGCCATAAATTCACCACTCTTCATGACCCTCCTTCCTTCACTCCCAACCACCTGGATTGTGCAGGTTTCCTAATTGTGTCCATGCTTCTGCCTTTACCACACCAGTCTGTTTTTCCACACAGAAATGGGAGTTATTTTTTAAAAACACAGTTAGATCCTCTGCTGAAATTCTTCCATTGGCATCCCAACTCAAGAATGAAAGTCTAACTCTTCCATTGGCATCCCAACTCAAGAGTGAAAGTCTAAGTTCCTATAAGGTGAACGGGCCCAACTTGACTTTGACCTTTTCTCCTGTGTCTCTGCACCTGGTTCCCTCTCCTCCTCCCCTTTGCCGTTCCTTGAACGTTTTGGACATTCTGTCCCAGCAGAAACCTGCTTTTTCCTCAAATGAAACAACTATACCCGTGTGGTTCATTCTCTCGCCTCTTTCAGGTCTGTACTCAACTGCTGTCTTCTCAGTGAACCTCCTCTAGCAACCCAGCCAGACAGTCCCATCCTCTGTCACCTTCCGGCACTCACTGTACTCCTTTCCTCCTTTGGTTTTCCCCTTAAGGCTTGTCAACAGTGAACACATTGTATACTTTATACATTTTTAAAAATCATCACACAGAATGTTAAAAAGACATCAAAGGTAAAGCTTTAATGAAATTAATAATTATTATACTTCAATCAAGGATATTTTTAAGTGACACTGGCCACCCCATTGGTGCCTGGCAGTGAAGAGCACAATGGCTACTAGTAAGTTTCGGGACACTGCCTTGATTCCTGCTAAGGTACCGGCGTACCATTGCTTTTGTATATCAGTGCAAGTGTCAATACAATGAAAAAGACAAACAGTGTCTTAATAGTGTTAAAAAATAGCTTTGACTTTGTGGATGCTCTGAAAATGTCTCTGGAACCCACAAGGTTCTGAGAACCACATTTTGAGAACTAATAGGCAAAGTGCTTTGGAAGCTCAGAATAAATGTAAGGCAATATAAATATAAGAAGCTTACAACTGTAATAACTATGTTGATATCGCCAACACACTGAACAATCAAATATTCAAGAAGAAATGCAATTAAATAGCAAACATTTTCAGATGCAATGCCGTTACCTAAACACAAACCCTCAGAGTGTAAAGAGGAACAGAGCGTTAGAACTTCAAAAACAGAATTTCTCAGTTCATGGAAAATGATAGGGTAGAGGCAAAGTTTAAAAAATCTGGAAACTTTAAATGACTTATCCTTATTTAATTGTTGACAATGATAAGATTGACTCCTTCCCAGTATGCTGTGCTATTTCAGAAATGACACTAGCACAATTCTTGAATCTATATTTCTCCTCAATACAGATATTTCTCCTCAATACAGAGTCATATAGCCTTTCAACTACTTTCTGGGCATCTGTCAGAGTACTTGTCACTCTTCATTTTCTGAACACTCTACTATCCCACAAACTCCTTGGGGGAGAACAGCACATTATTCCTGTCTATGACCCACATGTGTGCAGCCTAGCATTTAGTACAATGGCTGGTATATGGTAGTTCACATTTCTGAAAAATTTTCTCTTTACCCTTACTTTAATAAATAATAGCTTTTACTGTTCTAAGGTCTTTCCATGTGTTCTCATTTAACCTTCACAACATTGCCATAAGGTAAATATATTGTCTAAATTTTATGAAAATAAATGTAAAATACTCCAAGACAATGAGTAATTTGGCCAAGTTGCCAATGCTAATAAGCAATGAAGCTCAGGTTGAGCCCACCCTCACAGCCATGATGAAGTGTGTAATAATGCTCAATAACTGTTAATTGAGTGAATAAAAGTCACTTGGAAGGTCTTTAAAAACATGTATGAATAAATTTCATTTTGGTGGATCTTTAAAGACATGTTTGTTTCATTTATTGAATTATGGGGAAGCAAACTTTCTTATAAATTATATCAATTCTGTCCTTAATTAAAAGTATTATGGGCTTCCCTGGTGGCGCAGTGGTTGAGAATCCGCCTGCCGATGCAGGGGACACGGGTTCGTGCCCCGGTCCGGGAAGATCCCACATGCTGCAGAGCGGCTGGGCCCGTGAGCCATGGCCGCTGAGCCTGCGCGTCTGGAGCCTGTGCTCCGCAATGGGAGAGGCCACAACAGTGAGAGGCCCGTGTACCACAAAAAAAAAAAAAAAAAATAGTATTATGAATTTTTACCAAGGGTAAAATGACTTTATATGGAATGTTTATATTGATATAACTGTTCTGAGGATATTTATATTCACTCATTTTTTTCTATCTCATCAAATATATTTATTCGCTATTCATAAACAGTAGGGAGATTTCGTCTTTGAAAGTTAGCACTGTATTAATAAATGTTTATAGCCAAAATATTGAGATAGAGTAAATGGAAAGCAAACTGCATTTTTGCTTTAAAATTCTCAGGTTGTTTTTCCTGGGCAAGTAATGCATTATTTTCTTGAGTGTGGAAATTGTTTTGTATGGGGTTTATAATAACAGAATATACATTATATTTCTCTTGATAATGACTGGGGTGGTGTACACACAAAACTAAACTGATGCTTGTCAGTCAAATAATCATCAACTTGATAGCTCACACTTCAGGGAGGATGCTTTGGAAATTTTATTCTGATGGAGTCAGTGATCATTCGACTTACTTTCTATCCAGTTACTAGCATTTACTTTACTTAGCTTCAGAAAAGATTTCTTGATATCTCACATCACATACGTTCTTAATTTTGTATATATACATAAGAATCTGTCACTGTGTATATAATTTTGCTATTTATCATCCTTCCCTAGCTATCCTTTTTGGATGAAGTGGAGTTTTACATATCACCACTGCCCCAGAGCATTTGATGGGAGGATCAAAGTTGTCAAACTTCTCTTTTTCCTCCAACAATCTGTTTTCCCAAAAGTTCTACCTAATAATAAATACTATGCCATATCCATCAGAAATCCTAAGCACACTGTAGATTACTAGAAAGATTAATATCCAAGGAAAGATGACAGGACTCAAATACCAAGGAAGGAGACCTCACTTGTGAATCATACACCATAAGGAAAAAGAGCTTTCAAATTGGGCACATGTTGGTTCATATCTATGTCCTGTCACTTTTTTAGGCAATTTAGAAAGCTTCTCCGAGAGCTAGCTTATAATTTTGTAAAACAGGGATAACCAGCTATAACTTTGTGAATTTAATATATATAATCATATATAAAATCTATTACTGATTATTATATATAGTTAATATACAATATGGTATATACTATGCTACATCATATCATATATCATATATACCATATACCATATACTGAAACTGCCTATTGCATAGTAAATATGTAAAGTATGTAAATACTCAAATATAACTACCATTAGTTCCAAGTTATAAATTGGAATAAGCAGAAGAAATGTTTATAGGGGCTTCCCTGGTGGTGCAGTGGTTAAGAATCCACCTGCCAATGCAGGGGACGTGGGTTTGAGCCCTGGTCCGGGAAGATCCCACATGCCGTGGAGCAACTAAGCCTGTGCACCACAACTACTGAGCCTGTGGTCTAGAGCCCACGAGCCACAACTACTGAAGCCCATGTGCCTAGAGCCCGTGCTCCACAACAAGAGAAGCCACCGCAATGAGAAGCCAGTGCTCCACAAGGAAGAGCAGACCCCGCTTGCTGCAGCTAGAGGAAGCCCGCATGCGGCAGTGAAGACCCAACGCAGCCAAAAATTAATTAATTAATTAAAACAAATGTTTATAGCTTGAATATAGGTTTGCTATTACAAATTAGCTAGCAGTGGAGCTAACAGTTCTAAAGTCACATATATACACTACCAAATGTAAAATAGATAGCTAGTGGGAAGCAGCCGCATAGCACAGGGAGATCAGCTCAGTCCTTTGTGACCACCTAGAGGGGTGGGATAGGGAGGGTGGGAGGGAGATGCAAGAGGGAGGAGATATGGGAACATATGTATATGTATAGCTGATTCACTTTGTTATAAAGCAGAAACTAACACAACATTGTAAAGTAATTATACTCCAATAAAGATGTTAAAAAAAAATCTAAAGTCAAAGAAGGCAAGTTTTTAATCAAATGTTCAATTGCTGACCATAATTTAAACCACAGTTGAGTAAAAAAAATTATCTTTAATGTGTAACTAATAATCAGCAAAATTTTGGCTTTGATATTTTAGCTTATATAGTTTTTGTTTTGCTTTGTTTTGTTAGTGGTGGGGCTAACTAGTGGACAAAGCTTGCTTTGAATGGTTCTTCATGGTCTGTAAGACACAGAAGCACACAGAAATGAGGCCATTTGAAGGGCATTTCTATCATAGGTGATGCAACAGTGAGGATTATAAATCTTTGAACTAAAGGAATGTGTGTTCACCTTTATAGATGACAGATCATTAATTTTACTTACAACATATCAATAATCTAGTCCCTAGTCTATAATATTGGTAGGTTAATGGAACCAGATGACATTGATATTGATTACAAAATGTAACTGAGGCAATCATTTTTCAAGCAAAAATATAGAAATTAACAACCTTCTCTTCAAAATCAAGTCTCTTTGATCTTAAAAGGTGATTTTGCCACAGTGCCTGAATGGTTAAATAACTTTTGCACAGCTAATTAATCTTGGATCAAAGATTATATTGATATAAATTCTAGAATCACCATAAATTTAACTGGTGCCAAACCTCAGGCCTTTTGAGTTGTCAGATTTGTATTATACTGTTAATGTTTATAGCAATGTTAATAAAAGGTTTGTAATGCTTATAAAACTTCCTGGCACACAAATATCCGTCTTAGATCTGATTCCCGGGAAACCTGATATAAGAGATGTTGTATCAGGAATGCTCCTAAAGGCAGGCACAAAAATGGGATTTTGTAGATGGGACACCAGCTGGAAGTAAAGACTCCATCACTGATGGTAGCTGACAGCTCCTAGCATGCTATAGTGGTGCAATTGCTAAAAATTTTACTGAGGACAAACTGGGATGAGATACACATACAAGGAATTGTCCTTGGCTGTTGCAATACCTCATATGACTCTTAGAAAAAATGAAAAGTCAATGGCTCACATTAAGTGAAGTCTACTTACCATAACTACTGTGGCCGATGGTGGAAAGTAGAATAAAAAAGCTCATAAAAGTGAGCCTAGTAGGAGGGCAGAACACACAGGAGCCACCTATGTTCTGTGAGAGAACTGGTAGGAGTTACAGGAAGAAATACTGTAACTGAGTAGAATAATTTAAGCAGTGCCTTGCTAACATAGTATCTTAATTGTTTTTACTTCAGTTGTTACTGAAGCTACACATTTTTAATATCTATTGATCATATATTATCTTACATTGTGAATTACCAGTTTATGTTCTTTGTAAATTTTACTATTGTGGTATTTGTATTTTCTTTTTAACTTGTAAGAGCCTTTTGTACAGGAAGGCCATTACCTTTACCTGCTATATGTAGCACACATATTATTACTATATTTTTAAAACCATTCATTTCAGTTTTGGTATTTTTGATACAGAGCTCTCCTAAAAAATAATGTGTACTTCAAACCATTAATTTATTGCTGTTGTTTCTTCATTTGTTTTTGTGTCTAGTAAAGCTCTTTCCCATAATTAGAAAAATAAACACTCATCTGTGTATTTCTTGAATCTGTTTTTAATTTGTGCATTAATTTTTATATTATATCTGTAAATTCTGAAGGACTTTGAATCGCAGGCTAAGGAATCTTGGAAAAAGAGGGGAAAACAGTCTAACCGAATTGTTATATTGTCAGTAAACCAATCTAAAGTTTACTGAGTGCCTATAGCAAGCCTGACACAGTGCCGGTTCGTTTACAGACTGGTCATAAATGTAACACCACTGTTAACATAGTATCATTATGCTTGGTTTATAGATAAAAAATCCAAGTTCACAAAGTGTAATAGTTTGATCAATAACACCTAGTTCGTAAGTGGTAAGGCAGAAATTTAGATGGTTCTGTTTGACCTAAAGCTCATGTTCTTTCTATTACAGTGATATTATATAAGCAGTAGGGAGGCTCCTGGACTTTTGAGTGGAAAATGACATGGTCAGAACTGGGCTGTAAGAAAATCATTTTAAAAATAGTTGACGTGGGAAATTTTTGTTAGAAAAGACATTCTGGAGGCTATTGAAGTAGACCAAGTCAAGGATAATGAAATCCCTGTGTCTGAATGCAAGTAGTGGCTGGAAATTACAGAGGAAGAAATAGAGAAGAGATATTGTAGAGAGAGGATTGGCAGAACAGGGTAACTGACTGAGTGTTGGGGAAAGAAAATAGGTGTGCTAAAGATGATTAGAAATTTTCCAACAATTTAACTTGAATATATGAGTAGTTTTTCAAATATGAAATTTTTCTAAGGAAGATTATAAGGTTAATTTTGGATATCCTGGAGCGCCAGATGAAGAGGGAAAGTCCTATGTGATGGTGTAAACTGTGGGATTGCATCTTGGGACAGGAAAAAAGGGTTGAAGTTGAGTTATACATGTGGGAATCATCTGCATTGATACGACAGAAACCATGAGATTGCCAGAGTTATGAGGCGAAATGAGAAGACTCATGGGCAGATGCTTGGAAAATGTCTGCATTTAAGTGGTGAAAATAGGACAAGACTGTAGATGTGAAAATAAAGGAGTGTGGAGAGAAGTAAAAAGGGAGAAAAAGAGTTTTTGTACAAAGAGAATAATCATTTGTTGCAAACAATGTAAATATTTTTAAATAACATATAACCTACACCATCAGTGTCGTGCCCATAGGCCCTCACACTAACCAGGCGTGTGTCTGGCTGCTGGAATTCCCGCTCCCAGCAACTGTATTACTCTGTCTGCGAGCTTTCTCTGGTCACAAGCACCTGTCATCTGTGCTCACGCCACAGGCTAAGAGTGTCAGAGAATTCCCTCCCAACCCGAGCAGCCCTCAACCAATTAACGGGACTTGGTGTATAAGCACTCCAGCTCCGTTAAGTCTTGAGAGGATGCCTCTGAGGCACATCTCCCACACTGGCTACACCAGTTCCCCAACATGCTTAACTTTAAGTTATTCTCAGGAGAAACTTACCTGGTGACAAAACTTTATTGACTGTCTTCTCTTTTATCATTGCCCTGGTAGTGTTTCCTAGAATCATTTAAGAATGTGTTCCCAAACTCAAATCTACCTCAAGATCTTCTGGAAGAACCCACGTGAGAACAGAACATGAAAAATGGTAAAGGATATTAGTCTCAGGGACAGAGAAGCCATTCCTGACTTCAGGAACAGCCCTCACAGATGAGTGGAAGATAAATTGCATGGAAGAAAACTGAGAATGAGAGAATGCTTGGAGATGCCAGGTAATTTGATGTAGAGGGAAGTTGAGAGGATTAGATCCTGGTCTGAGCCGAGAGTGGGCTTGAGCCTTGCTTCTCAGCCTAGAGTGAGGTGAAGAGAGATGTTGAGGTTCTGAGAAAAGTAGATGAATTCTAGAGTAGCTGCTGCAGATAACATGATAAGCCATCGATCAAAGTTAAAAATATTTTAAGATACCATTAGGTAATGAAAAGAGCATTTTTTTTTTCAATCCCTGCATAGGGATTCTGGCCTTACCTTACTGTGTAACCACATGCAGGACATTTAACTTCTCTGGCTTCATTTTCTATCTGTGAAATGGGGATAAGACTCATCAATCAAATATTTGTGGATTAAATGCAACAACGTATAGGGTTTCCTGGCACATACTAAGTAAGAAATGTGAGCTGTTAACCCATCTGAGGGGCGAAAAGAATCCAGCTGCAGTGTGATTGCATAGTTCAGAATGGCAATATTCAGCTCGGTGTTATGTACCTTTAAAAAAAAATCAAAATGTTGATCTCTATTACCTAAATCTTGAGATAAGAAATACCTATTTGTTCCAAGTTTTCCTTTCTCAGGGGTTCTGAGGGACTCACGGGTCCTATTTTGATAATATACTACATTTGCCTGGCATGCACTTTAAAAGGTAACAAAAATAATGGTTACGTCAGCTTTGGCTTTATGGATGTTTTACATGGGTATTATTTTTCAGGCAATGAATGGTATCTGATGATTCTGGGAATATCAGATTTGACTTGAGGTTTCCTTCTCAGATTTTATTTACAAATCAAAACAATGTACTGAATACCAAATTTAAAAGAATCTTTCAGGCACACTGTTATGCCCCCAAAGGAAGCAACAACCTCAGGTGAACTTCCTTGTTCTTAATACACATTCTAATTTCTTTAAGTTTTTCTCTTTCAAAAGTAGATTTTATATACTCAAACATTGTTTTTATTATTAAGATTGATTAGACATGGCGTTACAGCAGAAAACACTGTTTTACTGTTATTTCTATAGCTATGAATCAATCATGTGAATTTTTTGTGTACTGTATCTCCTAAAGAGCATGGAAGGGAAATATTCACATAATCATTACATTTCAAAGTTTACGGGGTCAGTTGCTCTTATTAGACACTAGCAAGTAGGAAGCAAAATGTTTAAGTATCAGCTATGATGCTTCTGGCTTTTGAATATGGATAATCTGGTCTTCTACTTGCAGACTGCACGTTTTTTTTTCTCTTTACAAATCCAGATTAAAGTGAATTTCAATGCAGAAAAAAATTTTAAAGGTTATCAGAAAGCATTTTGCCTGTATTGAATTGCACCTGAAACGATATAAAAAATTATGCGAAGAAAGCTTCTTTTGGTAATTGTGGTAGAATATGGATTTATACCCTTATGTTCATTTAAATTATTCAACATTATCTTATTGAAACTTACTATTTCATATGTTCTCTACTAGACACAAAAGTCACAAAAATGAAAAACTCACAGTGCCTTCCCTCAAGGATTTAACCATCCAGGGAAACTATTAACCTGTCCACTTCCCTTTTATGAATATAAATTATAAAAATGGGATTTCCTTTGCCAGGAATTCAGCCAGCATAAAAATAGTTTTTTCTTCCTCTGATTCTGTGGCTTCCAGAATTTTGGCAACAATCCGAGCCCTGAACTGAGCCATCAACACATATAGCACAGAATACTAAAATAACCTCCTAAACTCCACTGGAATAATTCTAGACATATTAAAGTTTATGTTCTCTCTGAAACCTTCTCCTACCCAAGATTCTTCCATTCAATTCAACAGTGTGCTTAGACCCAAAAGCTAGAAATCATCCTTTATCCCTTCCTTAACACCCCTAATCCAGTACATCGGCAAGTATGCCAGTTGTAACCACTTACCATTTCTGCCATTTACCTTATCCAAACATTATCCTTTCTCACCTTGGCTAAAACAGTAACTTCACAACTGATCTCTTTCTTTCCACTCTCACTCCTATGTCCACTCAGCCACTAGAATAACTTTTAAATTATGTAAGTCAGTCATATCCCACAAAATTTGATCTTATATCATATGTCATAGCCTCTCCCACCTCCAGTCCTGCTTTAAATACTCCAGTGGCTTCTATCCCAATTAGAATAACATTTAAACTCCTTACAACATCCCACAATCTGTGACCTCACCCAACTCTTAATGTCTTCTTTCACTCTTCCATTTTTTCTCTCTGCCACCATGGTCTTACTTTTCTTAAGAATGCCATTGATTTTCTTCTTTTTTAATACAGTCTTTTCAGCTGTAATTTTTTGCCTCTAAGCACTGCTTTAGCTGCATCCCGTAAGTTTTGGTATGTTTTGTTTTCACTTTCAATCATCTTAAAATGGTTTCTGATTTTCCTTGTGATTTTTTTCTTTGACTCATCAGTTACTTAGAAGTGTGTCACCTACTTTCCACATAGTTGTGATTTTCCCAGATTTCCTTCTGTTATTGATTTCTAACATCATTATTTTATGGTTATATAGCATACTTTGTATAATTTCAATCCTTTTACATTTATTGAGACCTGTTTTAAATAGTCTATATTGGAGAATGTTCCATGTGCAATTATAAAGAATGCACATTCTACTTTGTAGGATGGAATATTCTATAGACATATATTAAGTCTACTAGTTTATAATGTTCAAGTCTTATTTTTCCTTCTGAATCGTCTTTATAGTTCTATTTACTACTGAAACTGGGGTATTGAAATCTCAAGTTATTATTCTTAAATTTTCTATTTATCCTTTTAATTTTGTAAGTTTTTGCTTTACATATTTTGGGGCTCTTTGGTAGTAATTGTTAGTAACAATTTTTGTCTTAAAGTCTACTTTCTCTGATACTACTTTGTCTGATATTAGTATAGTTTCTGCAGCTCTTTTGGTTACTGCTTATGTGGTATGTCTTTTCCATCCTTTTACTTTCAATCTGATATATGTCTTTGAAGTGGGATCATTTTTTAAAATCCATTGTGTCAATCTCTGCTTTTTGATTGGAATGTTTAATCCTTTCTCATTTAATGTAGTTACTGATAAGATAGAATTTACATCTTCCATTTTGCTGTTTGTTTTCCATTTGTGTTACATCTTTTTATCGTTGTTCTCTATTTCTCCTTACTGCTTTTAATTTTTTTGCTAAAGAAATATTTTCAAGTATACAACTTTAATTCCCTTAGTGTTTTTAAATTATTAGTTATTTATTTATTTTTGGCTGTGATAGGTCTTCGTTTCTGTGCGAGGGCTTTCTCCAGTTGTGGCAAGCGGGGGCCACTCTTCATCGTGGTGCACTGGCCTCTCATTATCGTGGCCTCTCTTGTTGCGGAGCACAGGCTCCAGACGCGCAGGCTCAGTACTTGTGGCTCACGGGCCTAGTTGCTCCGCGGCATGTGAGATCTTCCCAGACCAGGGCTCGAACCCATGTCCCCTGCATTGGCAGGCAGATTCTCAACCACTGCGCCACCAGGGAAGCTCCCCTTAGTGTTTCTTGTACTAGATTTTTTTGAGTTATTTTCTAAGTGGTTGACTTGGGTAATACAATTAAAAATTGCAATTTATAGCAACCTAGTTTGTATTAATACCAACTAATTTCAATAGTATACAAAAGCTTTACGCTATTCCTGCACCATTCCTTTGTGATCTGATTGTCATACAAATGACATGTTTATATATTATATGCCCATGAATATAGACTTATAATTATTATTTAATGCAGTTGTTTTTTAAACTTAGGAGAAAAAAAAAGTTACACACAAAAAGCACATTTACACTATCTTTTACATTTTCCTATGTAGCTAGCTACTTCTTCACTGATGCTCTTTATTTCTTCATGTCAGTTTGAAGTACTGTATTGTTTCCTTTCATTTCAGCCTGAACAAATCTTTTAACATTTCTTACAGGTCAGGTCTACTAGTGACAAATTAGCTCTTATTTCTTAACCTGGGAATGTCTTAATTTCTCCTTCATTGTTGAGGGTAATTTTGCTAGATGTAGAATTATTGGTTGACAGTTTCTTCCTTGCAGCCCTTTGAATGCCTCCTGCATTCCAGGTTTATGTTGAAAAACCATCTATTAATCTTACTGAGCATCTCTTTTATGTGATGAGTCACTTTTCCCTTGTTACTTACAAGACCTCTTTTTCTTTCTCTTTCAACAGTTGGATTTTGATATGTCAATGTGTTGATCTCTGTGTTTATCCTCAATGCTGTTTAAACTTCTCGGGTATGTAAGCTTGTTGCGATTTTTTTTTTTTTTTTAACCAAATGTGAGATGCTTTTTGGCCATTAATTCTTCATATGCTCTTTCTGCTTTTCTCTCTCTTCTTTCCTTCTGGGACTCCCAATATGCATACATTGCTATCCACAGGTCTCCGAGCCTCTTTATTTTTCTCCTTTTTTTTCTTCTGTTCCTCAAGCTGGATAATCTCAATTGACCCATTTTCAACTTCACTGATATTTTCTTCTTCCAACTCATATCTGCTGTTGAGTCCCTATAGTGCACTTTTAATTTGGTGGTTGTACTTTTCAACTCCTGAATTTCTATCTGTCTCCTTATTGATAGTCTCTATTTGGTGAGACATTGTTCTCCAACTTTCTTTTAGTTCTTTGACTATATTTAAAATAGCCGATTTAAAGTCCTTGTCTAGTGAGTACAACAAATGTGCTTTCTCAGGGTCCTCGGGACAGTTTCTATTAATTGCTTTTTTGTTCATGTATATGTGCCTAACTTTCATGTTTCTCTGCATGTCACACATTTTGTAGAAAACTGAACATTTTGAATAATATAGTGTTGCAACTCTAGAAATCAGATTTCTTTTCCTAAGGTTTATTTTTATTCCTATTTCTTCTTATTGTTGTTGTTGCTACTATTTTTTTGCTTAGTGACTTTTCTGAACTGATTTCATAAAGTCAGTATTTATTGTCATGTGTAGCAATGGAAGCCTTTGCTTGGTTAGTTTAGTTACTAGCTAAGGATTACATAGAGATTTCCTTGATTGCCTTCTACCAATATGTCTCCTAGGCTTTCTCAAGGGGCTGAGTGTATGTTGGGGTACGTGTTCAATGTTCAGACAATTTACAACTGTAACTTAATCTTCACTTCCTGTTTTCCCGGTGCTTCATTGTCATCCGGATGTGAGAGCTTAGAGCCTTCTCACATCCTTTGTGGGCATCTACACAGCCCCAAGCATGTATGTGCCTTTTAGATTCCCAAGAATATATTTTCACTTTTCAAACCCCCTATGGACAGTTCACCCATCAGATTTTCCTTTTAAGTTTGTTGGTCAGCTTGTTTGCCCCATCTGTTATTGCTGCTACAGGCAACTGCAACATTAAACAATTGCTGCTAATTGTTTTCCATGAATGCCCAAAGGGAAAGGCTGTTCACCCTGAGTGAGGTCTGAATCAAGTCAAATAGAGATAGGTCCCATAAATGCAGTTTTTCAGGAAACTGGAAACAGGTCAAATAATGACAATTCTTTGGAAATTGAGCTTTAGTGGAACTCCAGTCCTATTCTGTCCCCTCTAATTGATGCTAGGCTGCTGTATTCACTGTGATTGTACAGATCTGATGTCAGCTACTACAAAGCTGGGGAGAGTAGAATGGGAATAGGGCAAGTTAAAAACAGCTCAGTGCTTTATGACCACCTAGATGGGTGGGATAGGGAGGGTGGGAGGGAGGGAGATGCAAGAGGGAAGAGATATGGGGACATATGTATATGTATAACTGATTCACTTTGTTGTAAAGCAGAAACTAACACACCATTGTAAAGCAATTATACTCCAATAAAGATGTTAAAAAAAAAAACAACCACATAATTTACTGCACTTGTTTAGATTTAGCCATTTATCTTGAATAAATGCTCCCAGAATCTTGCAAGCTTTCAGCTAACTTCCAGAGTTCCCCAAAAGCTGATTTTTGCCAGTGCTTTCATTAAGTGAATAGGCTAATTTTGAGTCCCGTCTTAACTCATAGAAATTACAGTACATTCAGTTTTTTATCTCCTTCTGTTTTGAACAGAAAGAACTGTGCAGCAAATTATAAAAGTTTTGACGTGGTCCATCTCAGACACATTAAACTATCATTAACATGTTTGAACAAAAAGAGAAAAAGTATAAGGCCTATGAAGAGGTCCAAAAGAGAAAAACATGTCTCTGTAATCAGAGTAAATTGGCCCCAGTGAAATAGAGAACATACATTAATGGAAAGAATTTTTTTTCATATCGCTCAGTGCTCAACTTTATTTTTTTTATTTAATTTTTTTATACAGCAGGTTCTCATTAGTTATCCATTTTATACATATTAGTGTATATATGTCAATCCCAATCTCCCAATTCATCACACTACCACCCTCCAGAAAGAAATTTTAAAAAAGAAAAGTATATTTTAAAAAGGGCAAAGTGTTCCAACAAAGGACAGATGATAAATGGCATCAGGATACTGCTGAGAGGCATAATTAGAGTTCACAATTGTCCAAGGACACATTATTATGTGAGATCCTTTACCTATTCAACTTTCTCTAGACATACATGCATTATTCTCATTTATAGCTTTTTAAGTGAATTTGTACAATAACTAGATCCAGGATGTATGAGGATAAAGAATGGAATAGGCACTTTTTATGTTCAGATTTCTTCACTTGGGTAAACATTACAAATGCAGGTACTTTAGAGCACAGACTTTAGAAAGATACAAATCTAATTTCAATTCCTACCTCATCTTCTTAATAGTCCTGTGACATTAAAAGAGTTACTATTTAGAAACATCATTTTCTCCCTATGTAAAATGTAGAGTTTATGAGAAATAAACTAAATAATGTATGTAAAGCTCTTAGCTTGGTTCCTAGCTTGTAATGAATGCTAAATAAATGGCAGCTATGATAAGTGTATTGTCTGTATTAAATATCTGTGCATATAAACAGGAATTCTCCTAATTCTGCACTTTTCATAATAACATAATTTTAAATAAGGTCTAGTCCACATGTGAATATAAACTACATACAACTTGATCAGTAGTTAATGTGGGTCTTCCCTGGTGGCGCAGTGGTTGAGAGTCCGCCTGCCAATGCAGGGGACGTGGGTTCGTGCCCCGGTCCGGGAAGATCCCACATGCCGCGGAGCGGCTGGGCCCGTGAGCCATGGCCGCTGAGCCTGCGCATCCGGAGCCTGTGCTCCGCAACGGGAGAGGCCACAACAGTGAGAGGCCCACGTACAGAAAAAAAAAAAAAAAGAAAAAGTTAATGTGTACAACACAATTAATAAGTAAGCATTAAGAAAGTATGATTCTATCACTCCTACTCCCCTGTGTTATTGGGGAAAATAATCCAGAGCTGTTTAAAATGAGAGGCTGAATAATTTTGTTCATTACCTTGTTGTTTCATTGCTCTTGTTTCATTTCTCTGTGATAAGTCTGAATTGTTTCTTAATGCAGCATAATTTTTTTCTTCTTTTTCTATCATGCCCATTTTAGTTTGGTATTAGATCAGTATAGTACTGTAG
Organism: Delphinapterus leucas; assembly: GCF_059928025.1. NCBI lineage: Eukaryota > Metazoa > Chordata > Mammalia > Artiodactyla > Monodontidae > Delphinapterus > Delphinapterus leucas. Next base: position 69,001,755 of record NC_143139.1, read on the forward strand.
AAAAATCTTGCTATCATTCAATTTGACTTCTGCATCATTTGTCTCTCAAACTCAAATGCATAATTTATATCTGCAGGATTGCTATTGCTATAGCTATTTTTTCTTAATTTCTATTTCATAGATTCACTAAATACTACATTTTCTCTTCTATAGTAACAGTAATAATCATCATCATCACTGCTATTCATTGAAGATTCTCTATGGACTAACCACAGTCCCAGGAATAATAATACCAATGTCTACTGTTCATTGAGAAAAATTTCATGTATATCTCAATCTTTGCAACAAATCTATTAAGGAATTATTATTCTTACTTTATAGATGAGAATACTGATACTCAGAAAGCTACACAGGAATAAAATTGGACAGCTTTAACTTGAATTTTTCTATTTCCAAATACATATTCTTTCTATCTTACCATATAACCACTCCAACCAAAAAGATTTTCCTTGCAATCATGACTGTTACAAAAATTTTCTACATTGATCTTGAAGTGACATTATATGTTGCTTTTAAATGTAAAAATAAATAGTTTTCAAATTAAATATTGTCTCTAAGATTATCCTGTATTAGTCAGAACTCTATTCTCATTGATCGATTCTTGCTTCCTCTTCTCAAGCATATCTTGTCCTTCCTACCATAGACCCTTACCGACAGCATCTGAGGTTAAATATATTTAATTATTTTATGGTAATTTACATATAAATTATTAAACATATAAATATATTCCCCTCTCATGTTTTTTGTTCCATAAGCTTTCAAATCACTATGTCAGTTAGTATGGTCAGTCACACACACACACACACACACACACACACATTTACAGACATATATGCCCACCACATACATACATACACAAAATGCTACTGAGCAAACTATCCAAAAACTCAGTGGGTTAAATAATGTTTTAATTTCTCACAGTCTGGGGATCAACTGAAGGTAAGCAGATTTGACTGGACTCAGGTTGGAGGCTGTGGTTATCCCAGCTGTTTGAATTCATGCATCTAGAGATAGCCTGATGTACTTTGGGCCTTGCTCTGTTTATCTTTCTTCCTTCTGCAAGTTGGCTTGCTGGGCATATTCTCCCCATTGTAATAGTATATTTGCAAGAGAGGGACATCAATGATACAAGCACTTTTCAAATCTCTGCTTATATCACTTTTACTAAAATTCTCCTGGACGTAGCAAGTCTCATAGCTGTGTCCATGAAAGTAGGAGGGAGGGGGGAGGATAATTTTGGACAAGATTTAATACCACCAGACAGAAATACATTATATATTTCTAAAAATTACCCTAACGAGTCAGAGTCTTGGACACAAATGTAGACTACTTTAATTGGCATTACATCTCTCATATCTGGATGGCACCTGACATACAGATATACTCTGGGGCCAATTCACCCTCGTCACAGTTCAGGAAAAGGCATCACCACACAATTTACCATCAGCCTTATCAATTAAGAGTGAAATAATGTTCAAATAATTTGGTCTTCTTCCCTATAATTAATGATGAAAGAAGATAGGGGTAACCCATTAACATAGCCTTCTTATTTGCTTCCACACAAATACATAGACGATCTCTCTCCAAGTTCACATTTTTGAGGTGGGTCTGATATAAAGAGTGCTTAATTCATTAAAAACATATGGATGAGCTAAAGAAAACTGAAATTGTCAGTCATCAAATCACTAAGGTTAGTGCAGAAGCACTTCTTTAACAGTGTGGAAGATGTTTTCTAACTATGTTTTCTGTCCCCAAATATTATCATTCTGACTTCTGTATATTCTGCCCATAAAGAACTACAAAAAGTAAAATAAGGCAAGATGGTAAATTGTGACTAATAGAAAATTTGTAGTGATAATTTGACTTAAAAGTTTAAATAATCATGTTTATAAAACAGATAAGCCAGAAGCTTTTCATTTTGAGATATTTATATGAATGTAATTTTCTAAATTTATTTGGCCTAGAATTAAAGGCTATGTTTTTACAAGGTCAACAGTTATTAATAGTATACTCTTAGGATCGTATAACACTAAAATCATTCAATTATTTACATATTCCTAGGTATGTATACATTTATCTTCAAAACATGTATATATAGATTTTATGACTTATTTGATAGTTTTACATCTCTTTCCATATGCTGACTATGTCACTAACACATATACCAAAGGCATAAACATTAGTAACTTTATAAAGGTATCATTTAAATAACTTTTAAATAATTAGTCTCTCTTCCATTTGACAGTATTTCTTAAAAATATCTAACTCTCAGGTTGATGCTATGGTAACTGTCAGTGTTACTAGTGGCAACCAAGAAAAGCAATCTTGAGGTTCAGCAATAAAAAGACATAAGAAAACAATTGGAAAAACATTTTATCAGTTTACTTCTAACAATATTATGAAAAATAGCAGAGAGAACACTTTGGAAATGTTCAAGTCTTGTGTCAATTAGTTGACATGGTTCTAAGACTAGTTTACTTTTCCTAGAGAAAACTGTTTCAGCCAGAATTACTTTAATAGTTTTAATTTTTATCTAAATGTAGTTGTTGATGCATTATTTACATTACTTATATCATTTGAAGCAAAATTGTATAACTTTTGATGGTTTATTTTATTTTTTTAAATGATTTGTGCTTCTCTTACAGTAGAAATACATGTCACTTTGGAATAAAACAAGTAAATTAATGCTGAATATTAATTATATATTTGATTTAAACCACACAGTTTATTTTGAAGACCATATAAGAAATTATTTCAATTAACAAAATTTTGCTTTTAAAATTGTTTTCATTTAGTGAAAAGATAAGGAACCTTATTTATTCAATTTCTAGTTCCACTAAAACTTTTTAAATTTTTAAATATTTTTGATACTGAAATCAGGTACGACCTTGAGCAATTATGCTAAGTGAGATAAGTCAGGCAGAGAAAGACAAGTACTGTATGATATCATTTATATGTGGAATCTAAAAAAGTTATACCTGCAAGAAAACAGAGTAAAATGATGGCAACAGGGGATGGGGCGTGGGGGTATAAGAGTGATGGTGTTTAAGGGTGCAAACTTATAACAAGTAGTAAATAAGCCATGGAGATCTGACGCACAGTATAATGAATATAGACAATAATATTGTACTATGATGATATAATGTGATAAATACTGCTTCAAAGGCAATCATATTACTATATATAAAGGAATCATAGTAACATGCTATATACCTTAAACTTGCAAAATATAACATATCAAATTTATCAAATTAAAAAAAAAGAATTTTTAATTTGTGTGTGTGAGAGAGATTATGCACAGATGAATTAGAAGAGAACAGTACTGAAGACATATATTTATCTAATTGTCCTCAGCTGAATTATTTGAAAACGCAGCAAAGTTTAATGTAAATTATGTTTGAATCCCTGATTGTCCCTTAAAATTTGTTTCAAAGATTATACTATGGTACATTCTTAAAACAAAAATTATTGTGTATACCAATTATTCTCTGTTACAAGCCCAGCAAGTCAGTTTAGGAAGTAGAAATAACTAAGCCCCTTCAGATATCAGAGAATTTACAAAGCTTGGAAAGATTGAACATTCATTGATGTGTCACAAAAAACAATCACTCAAGCATTGACTAGGCAGCCGCCAAAAGCTTCCAAATGATTTTTCAAGAGGAACTGTTTAATTTCTAGCACTGAGAAAAAAGAATGGGGTGGGGTTTACTAAAGAGGAAATACACATAAAATTCTAGAATTCTTTGATACACTGTTTTCCAAGCTGCAAATAAATTCAAGATCATGAGCATGTACTATCACAGCAGGAGTCACCTGATGTGTGTACTTGTAGCAGTCATTCGGGAGACCGTTTAGGCTAAATAATGAAGACATTTAAATTTTATGATATTACAGATTAAAATGGTCTGTAGTTATATGGAAACATATGCTGTGCTCTAGTTGTCTTTTTAAATGTCTATATTTAAGGTAATACTTTATTCTTTTCACCGAGCTTCCAGAAAATGGATGATGATGTGTCTTACAATTAATAGTGTCTATGAACTGAGGAAATACGGTTCTTATACTTCACAAAGCAAAATCCCAGCCCAAATTACATTTTATTTGTAAATGCTTTTTCTAAAATGATTGATATCACATTTGCTACCTTGAAAAGGCAGACATTTTTCATATGACTCGTGTGATCTATTCATCTGTGTAGCAAAACTTCTATCATAGACAAGGCACGGGTAAACTTTTATTGAACTTCATCTTTACTTTATCTTATTATTACTAATTCAGTACAGTAAGTCCCCTACTTAAAAACCTTCAAGTTGCGAACTTTCAAAGATGAGAACGTGCGTTCCGTCAATGTCAGGTGTGAGTGAAATTGCAGTTTGCCCTCTGTCTCCTATTGTGGTGATCCTTCAGCTCTACCATCTCCCACCTCCTCTCCCTCCTCCAGTCAGTAACTCTTCTTTCCTGTTCACTCGATGCCAGCCCCTGGATGCCAGCTGTTGTGCTGCACTACTGTACTTTTCAAGGTACTGTGCTGTAAGACTAACAATGTTTTCTTTATTTTCTGTGTTTGTTTCTTATGTATTATTTGTGTGAAAAGTATTATAAACCTATTACAGTACAGTACTGTATAGCCGATTGTGTTAGTTGGGTACCTAGGCTAACTTTGTTGGACTTACTAACAAATTGGACTTAACGAACACACTCTTGGAATGGAACTCGTTCCTATGTAGGGGATTTACTGTAATATATTTTCTTTTTCTACTTCTTTCTATGCATCCTGCAAGTTATAAGGCCTATATTATTCTCTGTTACTCTATATTTCTTATTGTAGTAACTGGGCAACATTATAACTCTTCCAGGACTTCTCGACCTCAGCACCAATGACATTATGAGTCAGATAATCCTTTGCTGTGGGAGGTTGTCCTTTGCATTGTAAGATATTTAGCAACGTCTCTGGCCTCTACCCACCAGATGTCAGTGGCAAACTCCCCTTCTCCCAGTTGTGACAAGCTAAAGTATCTCCAAACATTGCAAAGTGTTCTCTGGAGAGCAAAATCCCTCTGGCTGAGAATCGCTGATCTATTGCAATGCTTAAGGCCTTGATGAAGTTCACATGTGGAACTATGATTCAAAACCTGAATTTATCCATTACTTATAGTTTGTGTGATCTTGGGCCTCATGTTTATATAAATAATACATTTCTTATAGAATTATTAGAATTAGATGGATAATATATGTTTTAGAATAACAATTTATACCTTTTACTATAAAGAAGATTTAAAAGCATTTAAAGACAAAAGGAAGAGGGGTCATATTAAAAAGTTTATATTTATTATTATTTTAGCTATTGAGCTGAATTTAATAATAATTTTGAAAATTATTTGGTATATCTTATAAAGTCATTATCAGCATATTTTTTTCTCCTACCTGTTGTTCTTTTCATGCACTTCTTTAGACCTGATACTTTGTAGAGATACAGAACATTTGGCCACCTTATTAGTTTTAATTCCTCATGTAATTAAGTAGAATTCTTGAGTCAAACCTCACAGCTACCATAATTATACTCAATTATGCCTGTTAGTTTATGCTTTTATTATCCATCCCAACTACTACTCATTGCTTTCAACCAGGTATATTTCTCTTCATGCACTGGCCACTAACATTTCTTCCTGCTTTAATAGGGGACTAGTTAGATACTGGGAATAGTATCTATTTGGTTGTATCTTAACTCTTATTGGTCAATATAACTTAAGCCTACCAAATTCTTATTCTCACCAGTCTTAAATATTAGCCAACCTTTGGTGGCATGGTCTGACTTAGGTGGCCTGGAAAGAATGGAAGCAGGGAAAACTATTAGGAGACTATTTCAGTAATCTATAAGAATAATGAGATTGCAATGAAGAAGAGATGGCTATAAGAAATATGTAGATAAAATCTGATTGAATGTTGTTGATGGACAAGATTGTGGCATCTGAAGTAACTGACGGTTTGTGGGACATCTATAACATATTTGATTAAGGAATTATAAGAGTAAAGAATAGCAAAAAACGATGAGGTATTCAGTTTGGAACAAGCTAAGTCTGAGAATTAAGTGGAAAATCCAGGCTCAAATATCTAGTACGGAGTTAGATTAGACCTACATAATATCTAGAACTTAGTTTTTAGTCAAAGCTAAACCTTTGGATATATATATATAAATATATATATATGCACATACATATATATACACACACACACATATATACACACATATATAACCAATTATATATATATATGTATATATATCCAATATAATGTATGTATATGTATTTATTTTTTTATGGTCCATCTTAATGCCTTAACTACTATACATACATAAACACACATGTGTATATGCAAAAATCAAATCCTCAGACACTGGAATTATTAGTATCATGTAAGTCTTCTCAGATAGCCCTAGGAATTTTTAAGGTCTTAAATAAATGAATGTTACTTATGGAAAAAATACCAACCATCATATGATTGTAAATGGCAAGAAGATGACAATATTCTCAACATACATTACTACAGTTCACAGACCATGGCTTTGTGACAGCTGTATAATTTTAGTGAAATTATGAAGTAGAACAAAGCACTGTAATGTTGGGAAAAAGTGCTTCAAAATCAGTCTTTGAACTGTAAGACTTTATATAACACAGTTGCTACTGACAAATACCATCCTCTCAATTCTTTTTTTTCAGTAGGAGGAGCTGTCACGTATTTCCTCTATCACATTAATTTCTAACTTCCTTTATACTAACATAACCAATCAGATCTGAATGTATGACCATAACGTACTGCTCCTTATTTCATACCTCTCAAAATTTACTTTTAATAGTTTAGTTGAAATTTCAAATTCTTCTACAAAGGTTTAATTTAATCCAACATCCTTCAGATATTTTTTCTTCCATTGGTCTCTTTCACTAATTTGATAAGAGTTTATGAAAAGAACTGACACAGATGTTTTAAAATAATACCTACATTTGGTGATCTAACACAATGAAGGTATCAGTAGGATAATGAGTTTCCTTTCAATCAGAAGCAAAGACACATTATTTTAAATTAAAGGAGATTTGCTAATTCCATATTTATAGCTGAACTTTACATAATGTAATCGTCCAGTTTGTGAATTAATACTATGGAAAATCTAATTTAAAATAAAATCAATGTATGTAGCTGTAGTATAGACAGACACACACACATATATAATAAACTCCCAGTACTCATTGTATGAATTATTTAAAAAACAGTTTATTTTTAGATCTCACAGTCCCTTTGAGTCTACCTATCGGGGAGCTTTTTCCCTGGATAAAAAGTAGGACATTTCCCTAATATTCAGTTTAATCTTAAATAACAAAAAGTCCTACTGTTATTTTAACTCATTAATATGACCTCAGTTCCGTAATTAAAAGTGCCCAGTCTCATATCACAATGAAAACCGTGAACTTGCTTTAAAGTTAAAACTTCTCTCTCACCTAAAGGGGGCTTCTGCTAATGGAAACAGGAGAAGGAAGACAAGGTACTTCTTTTATATTTTCCTTAGTTTAAGTTTTCATCGTTCCTCTTCTGTCTGATACACTTCAATTTCTGACTTTCTGGAAATAAAGCAAGAGGACAGCTAAAAAGCAAGAAAACAAAAGTTCTTACAACACTTAAAGTGTTTGTAAGACGGCTTAATAATGTTCTCTGCATCTGGTAGATGTTGTAAATTGATAGATTTCATAGAAGGCTTTTCCCCTCTCACTTGTTCTTTATTTTATTTAAAATAACAAATGAATGTAATTTCATATATTACTTAATAGATAGTCCAAGCATAACTCCTTGCTTTACCGTTAGTACTTTTTCTACCTCTTACTTTTTGTTCAAGCACATTCATCTTTTACTAACTTAGAAGTGCTTGAAATTCACTCCTATTTTTTCATCCTTCTTCCCATACTTAGAAAAGTGTCTGTAAATTAGACAACAAAAAATTTTAACTTTTACTTCATCAGCCCTAAATACTTTGTATGAGTGACTCAACAGTTGTTCCGGGTTATGATTAATTGTCTTGAAGGCTTTGTTGTTCCTGTCACTGGATATGTATTAGTGTGTTTTCTGTGGAGTAGTGATGAATTTTCTTCCTAATGGATGCCCTATATAATCATCACAAAGAGGCTTCACAGGCGAATTCTATCAAGTATTTAGAGAAGAGCTAACACCTATCCTTCTCAAACTGTTCCAAAACATAACAGAGGGAGGAACACTCCCAAACTCATTCTACGAGGCCACCATCACCCTGATACCAAAACCAGACAAAGATGTCACAAAGAAAACTACAGGCCAATATCACTGATGAACATAGATGCAAAAATCCTCAACAAAATACTAGCAAACAGAATCCAAAAGCACATTAAAAGGATCATACACCATGATCAAGTGTGGTTTATCCCAGGAATGCAAGGATTCTTCAATATACGCAAATCAATCAATGTGATACACCATATTAACAAACTGAAGGATAAAAACCATATGATCATTTCAATAGATGCAGAAAAAGCTTTCAACAAAATTCAACACCCATTTATAATAAAATCCCTCCAAAAAAAAGTAGGCATAGAGGGAACTTACCTCAACATAATGAAGGCCATATAGGACAAACCCACAGCCAACATCATTCTCAATGGTGAAAAACTGAAACCATTTCCACTAAGATCAGGAACAAGACACGGTTGCCCACTCTCACCACTGTTATTCAACAAAGTTTTGGAAGTTTTAGCCATAGCAATCAGAGAAGAAAAAGAAATAAAGGAAATCCAAATTGGAAAAGAAGAAGTAAAACTGTCACTGTTTGCAGATGACATGATATTATACATAGAGAATCCTAAAGATGCTACTAGAACACTACTAGAGCTAATAAATGAATTTGGTAAAGTACCAGGATACAAAATTAATGCACAGAAATTTCTTGCATTCCTATACACTAACAATGAAAAATCTGAAAGAGAAATTAAGGAAACACTCCCATTTACCACTGCAACAAAAAGAATAAAATACCTAGGAATAAACCTACTTAATGAGACAAAACACCTGTATGCAGAAAACTATAAGACACTGATCAAAGAAATTAAAGATTATACAAACAGAAGGAGAGATATACCATGTTCCTGGATTGGAAGAATCAACATTGTGAAAATGACTATACGACCTACATCAATCTCCAGCTTCAATGCAATCCCTATCAAACTACCAATGACATTTTTCACAGAACTAGAACAAAAAATTTCACAATTTGTATGGAAACACAAAAGACCCCGAATAGGCAAAGCAATGTTGAGAGTGAAAACCGGAGGTGGAGGAATCAGGCTCCCTGACTTCACACTATACTACAAAGCTATAGTAATCAAGACAGTATGGTACTGGCACAAAAACAGAAATATAGATCAATGGACCAAGATAGAAAGCCCAGAGATAAACCCATGCACATATGGTCACCTTATCTTTGATAAGGGAGGCAAAAATATGCAATGGAGAAAAGACAGCCTCTTCAATAAGTGGTGCTGGGAAAACTGGACAGCTATATGTAAAAGAATGAAATTAGAACACTCCCTTACACCATACACAAAAATAAACTCAAAATGGATTTAAAACCTAAATGGAAGGCCAGACACTATAAAACTCTTAGAGGAAAACATAGGCAGAACACTCTATGAGGTAAATCACAGCAAGATCCTTTTTAACCAGCCTCCTAGAGAAATGGAAATACAAACGAAAATAAACAAATGGGAGCTAATGAAACTTAAAAGCTTTTGCACAGCAAAGGAAACCATAAACAAGATGAAAAGACAACCCTCAGAATGGGAGAAAGTATTTGTAAACGAAGCAACTGACAAAGGATTAATCTCCAAAATATACAAGCAGCCCATGCAGCTCAATATCCAAAAAACAAACAACCCAATCCAAAAATGGGCAGAAGACCTAAGTAGACATTTCTCCAAAGAAGACATACAGATTGCCAACAAACATATGAAAGGATGGTTAACGTCACTAATCATCAGAGAAATGCAAATCAAAACTACAATGAGATATCACCTCACACCAGTGAGAATAGCCATCATCAAAAAATCTACAAAGAATAAATGCTGGAGAGGGGGTGGAGAAAGGGAACCCTCTTGCAATGTTGGTGGGAATGTAAATTGATACAGCCACTATGGAGAACAGTATGGAGGTTCCTTAATAAACTAAAAATAGAACTACCATATGACTGAGCAATCCCACTACTGGGCATATACCCTGAGTAAACCATAGTTCAAAAAGAGTCATGGGCTTCCCTGGTGGCACAGTGGTTGAGAGTCCGCCTGCCAATGTAGGGGACATGGGTTCGTGCCCCGGTCCAGGAAGATCCCACGTGCCGTGGAGCGGCTAGGCCCGTGAGCCATGGCCACTGGGCCTACACGTCTGGAGCCTGTGCTCCACAGCGGGAGAGGCCACAACAGTGAGAGGCCCGCGTACCACAAGAAAAAAAAAAAAAAGAGTCACGTACCACGGTGTTCATTGCAGCACTATTTACAGTAGCCAGGACATGGAAGCAACCTAAGTGTCCATCAACAGATGAATGGATAAAGAAGATGTGGCACATATATACAATGGAATATTACTCAGCCATAAAAAGAAATGAAATTGAGTTATTTGTAGTGAGGTGGATGGACCTAGAGTCTGTCATACAGAGTGAAGTCAGTCAGAAAGAGAAAAACAAATGCCATATGTTAACACATATATATGGAATCTAAAAAAAAAAAAATCGTTCTGAGGAACCTAGGGGCAGGACAGGAATAAAGACACAGACATAGAGAATGGACATGAGGACACAGCGAGGGGGAAGTGTAAGCTGGACGAAGTGAGAGAGTAGCATTGACATATATATACACTACCAACTGTAAAGTAGATAGCTAATGGGAAGCAGCTGCACAGCACAGGGAGATCAGCTCTGTGCTTTTTGACCACCTAGAGGGGTGGGATACGGAGGGTGGGTGGGAGATTCAAGAGGGAGGGGATATGGGGATATATCTATACATACAGCTGATTCACTTTGTTATACAGCAGAAACTAACAGAACATTGTAAAGCAATTATACTCCAATAAAGCCGTAAAAAAAATAGGTAGCCAACAAGGACCTACTGTATAGCACAGGGAACTTGGCTAAATATTCTGTAATAACCTAAATAGGAAAAGAATTTGAAAAGAATGGATACTTGTATAACAGAATCACTTTTCTGTACACCTGCAACTAACACATCATTGTTAATCAACTACACTCCAATATAAAATAAAAAATTTTTTAACTTCAAACAAACAAACAAAAATCACAGAGTCTTACTGCCAGGATCCCATCACTCACTCCAAATGGTCTTCTTGGGCCAAATTAAAAATGATTATGAGCCAGCTCTCTCACATGGCTCATATTTAGAAAACACTCATGCTTTCTTTTCTCTCACCACTCTGTGAGTAAGCCCTACCAAATTGCTTCAGTCCATTTCTGCCTTTGGATTTTTTCATACATGAGCTAGAGAGAAGTCCACTGTATCTTCCTATTGCAAGAGATATGGGTCAAGCACTCTAATATTGAAGCTCTGCTACCTTGACCTGATGTAAAGAGGTAAGCACTTATGCTATCAATCTCTCAGTAGAAGGAGAAGCACAGATATCTCCAAAGAATTTCCATCACAGATCCTCTCCCAGTTTCCATTGCATTGGCCTGTGATTTGTACCTTTGATGTGGGTGAAAGATCGAGACTAGTGAAGCAAATCCTTGCCTTCCCTTTGGAAATGTGCTTTGTGTTCTGACTTATAATCTGATATATGGGATGTCCTATAACTTAGTGTATCACCCAATATTTCTAGTTCAACATCCTTCTCTACATGTTACACACTGAGACAATGGCTCATTGACACCAAGGCAAGACATGTAACTTATAATGTAGGAAGTTATCTATGCAGGATCTGAGGAAATGTTCCTCAAAATACCTTACCTCCTGAACTTAAGAAAACATCTGAATTCCTGTCATAATTGTAATTTAGTCATCCCTTTAGTTTAAGGAAGTAAAACATCTGTTAAAATGTGAACATAATTATCAGCAAATAATAATAGAAAAATAATTGTTACCCACAAGATCTTACATTAGATTTATTTTGCTTAGTAGTCATCAATAATTGAAAGATCAATGGGTAAAAATAGTTAAACTCGTTAAAGTGGTTACAATCCAGGGCAGAAGAGCCTAGATTTGGGCAAGACAATCATGAAACTTCCAAAGTTGGTGTAATGTCTCAGTCAATATAATAAGGTAGGATATCCCTCTTAAAAGTTTGGAATTGACAACCTACAGCATGAGGGCATTCTTATGAGGGTGGCAAAGCAGAAAGAACAATAGAAAAGATGGTGGACAGAGTGTATTTCACTAAGGCTAACCTGTACTGATCCAGCAAAAGACAAGATTATAAACAAAGTTTTTCTCAGAAAATACTTTTTCTAAAAAAGAAAAAACTTTTTCTCTTGTAAAATGATTTCTAACGTCGACAACTCCATTATGTTTAGGAAATTCTATATTAAATAACAGTATGGGAAAAATGAATGATGATTCCAGGGTATCAACCAGAGGTATACCCACTAGACTATAATATATTATATGTAATCAATCTATCATCTCTATATCCATCTGTAATATATATTTCCAAAATTCCCAATGTGAACTTATTGGCAGTTTAGCCTACCTTCTATAATAGCAATTGCAATTCCCAATGCCTTAATAAAGATAGTTTATAAATTACTCATATGATTATTGGAGCTCTGCTTCACATATCTATTCAGGGACACAGGCTCCTTTCTTTTCATTATTCCACCATTTATATAATTATCGAATCCTCCATTGGATTACATTAAGATACTCTGTATCTGGTTGGCAGAGGAGAGGAGAGGGTAAAGATAGTGTGAAATATTTAAGGAGTTATGTCTATAGATGTTGTACATTAATTCTAACCACGTTCTATTAGCTAAAGCTTAGTCACATGAATATGTTTCCAGGAAGAAAATAATAAACACACAGTATTGCCTCTGTTATAATGAATGTAATGACTCCATTGTTTGTAAAAACAGTTAATAACATTATTAAATTTTAATAATGAAGGAAAGTAAAAGTGCTTTATATTGATTTAGAAAATATTAACTGTTAATGTTGAAAATTCAACAGTACATTTGTAAGGATAGTCAAATTTTTGTCATAGCTTTCAAAAAAATGAATTACAAGTAAATATACACAGTAAAAAATATACTGCCACTTATTTGTTCTAATAGTTTTTTGACTGAGTCTTTAGGGTTTTCAATGTAGAGTATCATGCCATCTGCAAACAGTGACAGTTTTCCTTCTTCCTTTCCAATTTGTATGGCTTTTATTTCTTTTTCTTGTCTGATATTTGCTAATATTTTTGTTGAGGACTTTTGTATGTATGTTTATCAGGGATGTTGGCCTGTAATTTTCTCTTTTACTTTGTTATACAGCAGGTCCTTATTAGTCATCCATTTTATACACATCAGTGTATACATGTCAATCCCAATCTCCCAATTCATCCCACCACCACCCGCACCCACCTCTGCTTTACCCCCTTGGTTCCCTTGTTTGTTCTCTACATCTGTGTCTCAATTTCTGCCCTGCAAACCGGTTCATCTGTACCATTTTTCTAGGTTCCACATATATGCGTTAATATACAATATTTGTTTTTCCCTTTCTGACTTACTTCACTATGTATGACAGTCTCTAGATCCATCCACGTCTCTACAAATGACCCAATTTATTTCCTTTTTATGGCTGAGTAATATTCCATTCTATATATATACCACATCTTTTTTATCCATTCATCTGTTGATGGGCATTTAGGTTGCTTCCATGTCCTGGCTATTGTAAATAGTGCTGCAATGAACATTGTGGTACATGACTCTTTTTGAATATAGTTTTCTCAGGGTATATGCCCAGTAGTGGGATTGCTGGGTCATATGGTAGTTCTATTTTTAGTTTATTAAGGAACCTCCATACTGTTCTCCATAGTGGCTGTATCAATTTACATTCCCACCAACAGTGCAAGAGGGTTCCCTTTTCTCCCCATCATCTCCAGCATTTGTTGTTTGTAGATTTTCTGGTGATGCCTATTCTAACTGGTGTGAGGTGATACCTCACTGTTGTTTTGATTTGCATTTCTCTAATAATTAGTAATGTTGAGCAGCTTTTCATGTGCTTCTTGGCCATCTGTATGTCTTCTTTGGAGAAATGTCTATTTAGGTCTTTTGCTCATTTTTGTATTGGGTTGTTTGTTTTTTTGATATTGAGCTGCATGAGCTGTTTATATATTTTAGGAGATTAATCCTTTGTCAGTTTCTTCACGTGCAAATAATTTTCTCCCATTCTGAGGGTTGTCTTTTCATCTTGTTTATGGTTTCCTTTACCGTGCAAAAGTTTTAAGTTTCATTAGGTCCCATTTGTTTATTTTTGTTTTTATTTCCATTACTCTATGGGGTGGATCAAAAAAGGTCTTGCTGTGATTTATGTCAAAGAGTGTTCTTCCTATGTTTTCCTATAAGAATTTTATAGTGTTAGGTCTATAATGATGTTTGCTGTGGGTTTGTCATATGTGGCCTTTATTATGTTGAGGTAGGTTCCATCTATGCCCAGTTTCTGGAGAGTTTTTATCATAAATGGGTGTTGAATTTTGTCAAAAGCTTTTTCTGCATCTGTTGAAATGATCATATGGTTTTTCTTCTTCAATTTGTTAATATGGTGTATCACATTGATTGATTTGCATATGTTGAAGAATCCTGGCATCCCTGGGATAAATCCCACTTGATCATGGTGTATGCTCCTTTTAATGTGTTGTTGGATTCTGTTTGCCAGTATTTTGTTGAGGATTTTTGCATCTATATTTATCAGTGATATTTGGTCTGTAATTTTCTTTTTTTGTAGTATCTTGGTCCAGTTTTGGTATCAGGGTGATGGTGGCCTCATAGAATGAGTTTGGGTGTGTTCCTTCCTCTGCAATTTTTTGGAAGAGTTTGAGAAGGATGGGTGTTAGCTCTTCTCTGAATGTTTAATAGAATTCACCTGTGAAGCCTTCTGGTCCTGGACTTTTGTTTGTTGGAAGATTTTTCAGTTTCAATTTCATTACCTGTGATTGGTTTGTTCGTATTTTCTATTTCTTTCTGGTTCAGTCTTGGAAGGTTATACCTTTCCAAGAATTTGTCCATTTCTTCCAGGTTGTCCATTTTATTGGCATAGAGTTGCTTGTAGTAGTCTCTTAGGATGCTTTGCATCTCTGCAGTGTCTGTTTTAACTTCTCCTTTTTCATTTCTAATTTTATTGACTTGACTCCTCTCCCTCTTTTTCTTGATGAGTCTGGCTAATGGTTTATCAATTTTATCTTCTCAAAGAACCAGCTTTTAGTTTTATTGGTCTTTGCCATTGTTTTCTTTGTTTCTATTTCATTTATTTCTGCTCTGATCTTTATAATTTCTTTCCATCTGCTAACTCTGAGTTTTGTTTGTTCTTCTTTCTCTAGTTCCTTTAGGTATAAGGTTAGATTGTTTATTTGAGGTTCTTCTTGTTTCTTGAGGTAGGCTTGTATAGCTATAAACTTCCCTCTTAGAACTGCTTTTGCTGCATCCCATAGGTTTTGGATCATCATGTTTTCACTGTCATTTGTCTCAAGGTATTCTTTGATTTCCTCTTTGATTTCTTCAGTGATATCTTGGTTATTTAGTAACGTATTGTTTGGCCTCCACATGCTTGTTTTTTTATGTTTTTTTCCCTGTAATTCATTTCTAATCCTATAGCGTTGTGGTCAGAAAAAATGCTTGATATGATTTCAGTTTTCTTAAATTTACGGAGGCTTGATTTGTGACCCAAGATGTTATCTATCCTGGAGAATGTTCCATGCACACTTGAGAAAAAAGTGTAATCTGCTGTTTTTGGATGGAATGGCCTATAAAAATTAATTAAATCTATCTGGTCTCTTGTGTCATTTAAAGCTTGTGTGTCCTTATTAATTTTCTGTTTGGATGATCTGTCCATTGGTGTAAGTGAGGTGTTAAAGTCCTGCACTATTATTGTGTTACTGTCGATTTCCTCTTTTAGAGCTGTTAGCAGTTGCCTTATGTATTGAGGTGCTCCTATGTTGGGTGCATATATATTTATAATTGTTATATCTTCTACTTGGATTGTTCCCTTGATCATTATGTAGTTTCCTTCCTTGTCTCTTGTCATAGTCTTTATTTTAAAGTCTATTTTATCTGACATGAGTATTGCTACTCCAGCTTTCTTTTGATTTCCATTTGCATGGAATATCTTCTTCCATCCTCTCACTTTCAGTCTGTATGTGTCTCTAGGTCTGAAGTGGGTCTCTTGTAGACAGCATATAGATGGGTCTTGCTTTTGTATCCATTCAGCGAGCCTGTGTCTTTTGGTTGGAGCATTTAATCCATTCTTGTTTAAGGTAATTATCGATATGTATGTTCCTATTCCCATTTTCTTAATTGTTTTGGGTTCGTTATTGTAGGCCTTTTCCTTCTCTTGTGTTTCCTGCCTAGAGAAGTTCCTTTAGCATTTGTTGTAGAGCTGGTTTGGTGTTGCTGAATTCTCTTAGCTTGTCTGTAAACCTTTTGATTTCTCCATCGAATCTGAATGAGATCCTTTCCAGGTGGAGTAATCTTGGTTGTAGGTTCTTCCCTTTCATCACTTTAAGTATGTCATGCCACTCCCTCTGGCTTGTAGAGTTTCTGCTGAGAAATCAGCTGTTAACCTTATGGGAGTTCCCTTATATGTTATTTGTCATTTTTCCCTTGTTGCTTTCAATAATTTTTCTTTGTCTCTAATTTTTGCCAATTTGATTACTATGTGTCTCAGCATGTTTTTCCTTGGGTTTATCCTGTATGGGACTCGCTGTGCTTCCTTGACTTGGGTGACTATTTCCTTTCCCACCCAAGTGGGAAGTTTTTGACTCTAATCTCTTCAAATATTTTTTCAGGTCCTTTCTCTCTATTCTCCTTCTGGGACCCCTATAATGCGAATGTTGTTGCATTTAATGTCCCAGATGTCTCTTAGGCTGTCTTCATTTCTTTTCATTCTTTTTTCTTTATTCTGTTCCATGGCAGTGAATTCCACCATTCTGTCTTCCAGGTCACTTATCCGTTCTTCTGACTCAGTTATTCTGCTATTGATTCCTTCTAGTGTAGTTTTCATTTCAGTTATTGTATTGTGCATCTCTGTTTGTTTGTTCTTTAATTATTCTAAGTCTTTGTTAAACATTTCTTGCATCTTCTCGATCTTTGCCTCCATTCTTTTTCCAAGGTCCTGGATCATCTTCACTATCATTATTCTTAATTCTTTTTCTGGAAGGTTTCCTATCTCCACTTCATTTAGTTGTTTTTCTGGGGTTTTGTCTTTTTCCTTCATCTGGTACATAGCCCTCTGCCTTTTCATCTTGTCTATCTTTCTGTGAATGTGGTTTTTGTTCCACAGGCTGCAGGATTGTAGTTCTTGCTTCTGCTGTCTGCCCTCTGGTCAATTTTCTCTTTTTTGTAGTGTCTTTGATTTTGGTATCAGAGTAATGCTGATCTCATAGGAGGAGTTTGGAAGCATTCCTTTCCCTTGAATTTTTGGGGAGCTTTATTTTATTCTCTCATTTGGAACATATTCCTCTGTCTTCTCATTTTGTTTGACTTTCGCTGTCTCTGAAATTATGCAAAACAGTTACCTATCTGGTCCTGAAGAGGTGTGCTTATGTGGGAGCATCTCCATTGTAGCCAGTGGCCTCAGTGAGAGAGCCAGATCTGAAGTAAGCATGGGCTGTCTTCTCCTGGGGTCCACTGGCACATGACACCTTGATAGGAGGTAATTCCAGAGTTGGAGGGGCTAGAGTTAGTGCCAGGTGTGAGCCAGGGGCTTTCCCATGCTCAGTAGCAGTCACTGCCTTGTCATGGGGCAGGGGCAGGGCCCAAGGAGCTGAAGCCCCACTTCTGAGCTGGCTCCACTTTTCCCCAGTGCACACAAAGCCAGTCTTCACCTTATCAGGGAGCAGTGCTGGAGCAGAAGAGACTGGAGCAGGAGTCCTCTGTGGGCATTGGGATGCACTGGGGTAGTCTTGGAAGGCCAAGCAGAGTACCAGGCAGTTCAGTCTTCTGCCTCTGTACTGGGACTGAGAGCAAGCAATCCTGTGCATGCACTCTTCAAGAGCAGTCTCAGTTTCTTACTGCCCTCAGGTAAGCCCCACTTGTTTTCAAACCATCTAAGGGGTTTTGTCTTCCCAGGGGTGAACCCCAAGGCTAGGTGCCTAATATGGGGCTTGTGCCTCTCACTCCCCAGGGAAGGTTCCCCAAGCCTGTGATATCCTCCTGTTTTTCTGGGTCACCCATAAGGAGTGGGTCCCAACTAGATCGCTCCTCCTCCCCTCCTACCAGACATTTTGTGGTTCTTTCTTTATAGCCTCAGTTGTAGAAGAGCCATTCTGCTAGTCTTTATGTCATTTTAAGTGAGAGTTTTTCTATATGTATTTGTATTTTTGATGTATTCATAGGGGAGGTGAGCTCAGGGTCCTCCTACTCTGCCATCTTTATCCCCCTCTCCTAGCTAGCGCATTTCTATCCCTGACACTATCAGTGTAGGTACTGATTAAGGCTGTGTCCTTGACCATTCATTATTCTCTCCCTATTTATCTGTAGCAATCATATTCTCTACTCTGTTTCAATCATCATTTCAATATAAATGGTTCTTAAAATTTTGTCTCCATTAATTCTATCCATCTGAAATTCCAGACCTTTTAAAATTACTATGTGAATGTGGATTTTTGTTAAGCTCAATTTTGTGACCAAATATTTACACTGTATATCTTGCCATCATGGCAAATTCCACAAAAAAAACCCACAAAAGTCATTTTTTATCAACTTGGCTCTTACTACTAAATTACTTTTTTATGTTAACAATACTAGTGTTCTCTCATGAATTCAATCCTTTTCACATGTTAGTTTGTTTTATTTTATTCCATTATTTTATGCCTGGAGCTGAGCTATTATGGAAGACACAAAAAACAAATGAACTTTGAGCCTTGTCTTAAGGGGTGAACTTGACGATTAACCAGATGTGTAACACTAAATGATAAATTCTCTAGTTATGGGTATGAAAAGCATACAAAGGACGTACATAAATGTCTAACTGAAAACTAAACTGAAGGGTCAGAAGATGCCTCTAATCTCAACCTGTATGATCTCAGAAAAGAGGACCACTGAATTTTGTTTTGAAGTTTGTTAGTTTGTCAGCAAAAAGAGTATGGGAAAAGAAAGAGCTTCCCTGTCAGAAGGAATAGCAATTATGAAGACATGAAGTCACTTAAGCATGAAACATTCTTAACCTAACTCCTACTCTTGCCTTTCCTCCCATAATCAGTTTGTCACAGAGTCTTCTACTCTGACTTCAGGACATTCCTTTCACTCTCTACATTTCCTTTGCTACCACTTGAACTATCATTAACTCTTATGTGGATTTATCTCTTAAATTCTTAACTGATCTTCCTGCATTTCATCTCTTCTGATTCCAACTCATCCTACACAGCAATGTCAGATAACTGTAATTATGTTAGAAACATGAACTGAATTTGGTCTTAAAGTTAGAATTAGAGCTTGTCAGTATTCCAATTCAAGAATGGATGTTTGAGTCATTCCCTAAAGTAAAAGAGACAAGAAAAATAAAAGCTTGTATCTTTCTAATGTAACCTGAAGAGAGAGAGCTAGATAGACATGGATGATAGATAGATAAATGATAGATAGATAGATAGATGATTGATAGATGATAGATAGATAGATAGATAAAGATACAGAACAGAGGACTGTACCATGAAGCAAAATAAGAAGGGAAAGTTTGTTCCAGAGAGTTCAGCAAAAGTCACAGAAAGGAGTTGCCATTTGAAGGGATTCGATATTTGAGTAAAAAAAAAGAGGAAATAAGAAAAATAAAATCCAGACAGAGGCAAAATCTTGTAGAACATCATGCAACCATAAATATCTTACATGTAAGTTAATATATATGCACATATATATATGCACACATATATATATGCACATAACTTACATGTAAGTTAATATATATGCACATATATAACATATATCTGTTATATATATGCACATTGCACATATATAACATGTAAGTTAATATATATCTTGGGAATGATGAATGACCTGCTTACGCTAGGAAATATTATGTGCAAATCTGAATCATTGGGAACAATTTTCAGAGCTCCTAGTAAACTCTAGAGTGAATGCTGAACTTCTTAAGTTGAAATCAAAGGTATTTGTGATGGTTTCAGTGACCTTTTAGTTATCTCTTTCTACTTCTTTATATAACCCATTGTATTACTCAGGTTTTCCAGAGAAATAGAATCAATAAGATGTGCGTGTATATGTCTGTGTGTGTGTGTTTGTATATATAGAGAGAGAGATTTTAAGGAATTGGCTCACATCATTATGGAGTGTGACGAGTCTAAAATCTGTAGGGTCAGCCAGAAGGATGGAGACCCATGGAAGAATTGGTGTTGTAGTATGAAGTATGAAGGCCATAAAGCTGTAGACCTGGTGTATTAGTCAGCCCTGGCTGCAATGACAAATTACCATAGACTGAGTAGCTTAAACAACAGAAATTTATTTTCCCATAGTTCTGGAGGCTGAAAAGTCCAAGATCAAGGTATGGCAGTGATCATTTTCTAGTGAGGGTTCTCTTCTTTGCTGGCAGATGGCCACCTTCTTAATATGTCCTTATAAACTGGAGATATCCTCTCCTCTCCTCTCCTCTCCTCTCCTCTCCTCTCCTCTCCTCTCCTCTCCTCTTCCCTTACCTTCCCTTACCTTCCCTTACCTTCCCTTCTCTTCTCTTTCTTTCTCTCTCTCTCCTTCTTCTTCTATAAGGCCACCAATCCTATCAAGTTATCACCCCACCCTTATGACTTTATTACCTTCTAAAAGCCCTATCTCCAAATACTTTAATTACCTCCTAAAATTACCTTAGTTACCTCTGTTTACAAATACAATCACATTGTGGTTTAGGGATTCAAAATATAAATTTTGAAGGGATAGATTTCAGTCCATAGAACCTGGGAAGAGGTGATGTTGCAGTTGAACTTTGAAGGCTTCTGCTGATGGAATTCCTTCTTGCTCAGTGGAAGCCAATCTTTTGGTCTATTCAGGTCTTCAACGGGTTGGATGAGCCCATCCACATTATGGAGGGAATCTGCTTTATTCAAAGTCTACTAATATAAAGGTTAGCTTCATCCAAATATGCTCTCACAGAAACATCTGTAATAATTTTTGACCAAATATCTGGCACTGTGGTCAAGTTGACACATTAAATTAACCATCACACTCATGTTTCCTCCCAAACTGCTTTCCTCTTTTCTTTGACATGCTTCAAAACATTCTTCCCCCAATGTTTACTCACCTGGAATATATTATTTACCTACCTCTATTTAGAAAAATTCCACTCATTTGGTAAGATACAGATCAAATGACATCCCTTTCATAAGGGTTCCTTTGATTATTCCCCAGAAGCAATTACTATACCTTTCTGTTTCAAAGTCTCTAGTAATTTGTAGCATTTGTGGCATGTAGTTCTTATCATAAACAGACATATCATTTGTGTGCTTATATAAGTTTTGTTACTAAATTTTCATCAAGTTTATCTCTGGAGTATCTCAAAAGCAGTATCTTTCACTGTTTCATATCTACTCATAATTCTTATTATTTTCTATTTCCCCATGTTGCCAACAGAGGGACACTGAGTTTCAACTGGGGCTCAGCTCTTCTACTTTGTGGTAGAATAATTAGAGAGATTATGAGAAAAAAAGAGTTGGTGAAGAATCAAATGTATAGCAGGCCTATACTATGATGTGTGAAATGTTTGAAATTACACAATTATATATGCTTACGTTAGACTATGAGGTAATAAACAATTAAATCATTCTATATAATATCACCGGTGGGTTTTATCAATATTTATGATATTACAGGTGGGTTTTATCAATATTTAAACACATTTTTTTACAGAAAGCTATTTTGATATTCTAGAAGCACAGGAGGAAATATTCTATAATATCACATCTTTTATAATGCAAAAAAATTTAAGTTATCTAAACATGATATATTAGTTTTCTAAGGTTCCCTTAACAAATTGTCACAAACTGAATGTTTTTAAATAAGTGAAATTTATTGTCTCACAGTTTTGGAGCCCAGATGTCCAAAATCAAGATGCCCATACTCTTTCAAGGCTATAGGGGAGAATCTGTCCCATACCTTCTCTTAGCTCTGGTGTCACCAGTAATCATTGGCATTCTTTGGTTTGCAATCATCTCACTCCAGTCTCTGCCTCTGTAGTCAAATGTCATTCTTCTTTTTTTATATCATCATCTTCTTATAATGACACCAGTAATATCTGATTAAGGTCTCAGCCTACTCCATTATGACCTCATCTTAACTAATTATATCTGCAAATAACCTATTTTCAAATAAGGTCACATTCTGAAGTACTGGGGGTTAGGACTTTGACATACCTTTTCAGAGGGCATATTTCAACCCATAAAAATGATCGATTAAGAATGCTTCCTTTTATATTTAGAAATATCCTAAAAGATTGATAGACCATATTTTAAAATGACTATCTCAATAGACCTAATAATTATTTGATCAAATTTAAGATCCATTCCTGATTATAAAAACAAAACCAGAGAAAAGGCCAAAAAGGAACTCTTAAAATCTAGGAATGAAAGGATATTGATATTTGCAAAAAAATTATTCTGTTAGAATGTTAAAACAATTAGCTAAAGAACTGTTTGAATTCATAATGATGTTGAGTGGATCTTGGACATAAGATAAATATACACAAATTGAATATTTTCATGTATACCACAGAAAACATTTAGAAAATAAGTCAAAAATAACTTTCACAACTAAAGAATAGGCAGTTTCATACATTACTAATATATATGCACCAAGACAAATATATTAAGTTATATATTCCATTTCTTGATAGGAAGACAATATTTAAAAGCTGATGTCAATTCTACGTAAATCACACTTTAAGTTTAATATGAAACAAACTTGACAAAATGATTCTTCAGTGAATTGAATGTTTATGAATAAAAAAAATTACTATCCTCCCCAAATGATGTCCAACATTTTCTGAGGGTTTCTCAGGGTGAGGAATGCTTAAAACAGGTCTGTCACTTTCTTCCTCCAAGCCTCCTTTGTACCCTCCCGCTAACGGTATTGCAAATAAAGCTTATATAGTCATCTCTCTGTGGAACACAACTAAACTCAGCTGGTGACTGCCACTGCTACCACCATTCTGGTCTCCAAAGAGACAATAATCACCTTTTTTCTTCTGTTCCAAGAAGAAAACCAGACCTTGATTTCAACTGAATGACTTACAACTGCTTCTCATTCTAAAATCAAGCTGGTCTTCTTTTACCAACCAAAATATTCAAGTCTTCATACTGTAGAGTCCAGAAAAAACTTTTACCTGCCCTTAAAGAGAGAAAGATAGTGGCTTTTAATTAACTTCAAGTAAGTATTTATCACCTACTAATTAATACTATTTTACCTGAATGTGTTCAGCTAATATTCTGCCAAGAGCTTTGAGAGAGAGAAAAATAAAAGTTAGGGTCCTGTCTTTTAGGTATCGAAAAATTGAGAGTAACATGTAATCACACCTAGAGAAAAATGCAAACAATATGTAATTAGTTGCTAAATTGGATGGTATAGAATGTAACTGTAATAAAAGGAGAAGTTAGGCAGGATAATTTCTAAGGGGCTTGACAGTCCTTAAATGTTGGGCTCCTGACATTGGTGTACAGGTATTTTAAGGGACAGAAATGACTTATGTAGTTTGAGCATCCCATGTTAATGAAACCATAATTTTCTGAATCTGTTTCAAAGTGGAACTTCTTTCTATAATATTTTCATTAAAGTAACATGGAAATCTGATTGATTATACCCATCTTTTGCTGTACAGTGTGTAGAATCCGTGGTGATTCTGATCATGTGTTAATGCAATGCCCATTATCACATGTAATACTACCTACAATCTTGTAAGGTGGGAATTACTATCCTTACTTCGAAATTGTTGAAAATGAATCCAGGAAGTTAGAGTAGTTTGCCTAATGCAAACTACTTAGTGGTGCACAAAACTGGTGTAAGTTCTTGGAGTATTCACTAAATGTCAGAGAATAGAGTAATGGGGTAGCCTGAGGCAGGGAGGGGTGAAGTTTGTTATCAAATAGAAAACATTTTTTGGAAAAGTAGAATAAATATCCCAGGAATAAATCTGAGTTAGAAGAAGCAAAAAAATAAATGTTTCATATTAAATTTTAAGAAAGGAAAAATAGACAAGGAGTAATTTAGTGTAAAGAAACAGAACATTATATAGGATAAGTCAAATGGGAAACCATAGGAAATAGTAACATAAGAGGGAAGATAACTCATTCAATATCTCGCCACATCTTATCTCTTCATCCCTATTTCTTACCACTTATCTTCCAGATAGTCTAGTCAAAATGAGCATTTTTACATGTCCTGCAATTACAAACTCTCTAGACACTGTCCTTTTACTTGTTCTTTTGTATCCAGTACCATCCTAGTCATAATTGTAGATAGTTATTCCTATCATAAAAGGGCTATGCCATGAATAGAGAAAATCAGATTAAAGGAACGCATTTTTGTAAATTAATAATATACTCACAGAAATAAAAAGAAACAGTCTAATGTTAATGCTTACACTGATAACTGATACTCCATGTTGCATCAAGGAAACAAAGGAACATTGTCCAGAAAAACCTGAATTGCCAGACTAAAAGGAACTACTGAATACTCAGTAGATTCTGAAATTTTATCCTGGGGAAAAAGAGAGGACTCTAAAAACTCAAGAGAGAGAAACAGAATGAAAAAAGGTGATATACAAAGGTGAATGAATGGGAAAAATATAAGGTTTCTGATCTGCCAGATCAGTGAAATGATGCCTTCTAAATACCAAAAGAAAATGATTTGCAACCTAAAATTCTCTAACCAGTCTAGCTATCAATTGAGTAGGAGACTATAACAAAGACATTTGCAAATGTGTTAATTTTTTTAAAAGATAAAAATGACTTTTATGAATATATAAAATAAATCAATGATTTTATTTTCCCATTAATTGATGTTAAAACCAATTCAAATGAGAATTTGAATATATATTTAGAAATGCTAAAATTAATTTGCAGTTATAAAAATTATTAATTCGTATAGAACAATATGAGGTAATGATTGAAATCATCTTTTCTTTAAGGCAAAATCAATTATCTCTATATGCTAGACAAAACTCATTTGGATTATTACGGAAAAGATGATTTGAATGACTATCAGTTTTCTACACCTTGACTTATACCCCTACACAATTATAAAACAGTTTAGTCAATGGGAAGATTATCCAAGAAATACACTTGTATAGGTCAGGCAATTCCTGAAGGGTTTGCTAGAGGATGCCCAGAACTCCACGGAAGGGACATTCAGTAACCTTTCTGTCCTTTTCCAATTCTGTGACATTTTTTCCTGACATGAAAGAAAGCTCTCAATTTTAAATTCTTAAGCATTTAGGAAGCCAGTGAAAGATAATCTTCAACAAGACAAAGAATGATCCCAGAAAAAAATAACATGAAGTTTCTAGAGGATAGGTAATTCTTCCAGCTCCATTTCCTATTGCTCGATTGCTGCAGGAGAGCAGAGAAGCTCCAAGATGATAGCCGAGCATCAGTCACAGCAGGAAACCAATCATTAAGAGCAATGTGAAAAAAAAATTAAGTGCAATTATATATATGTGGGATCTCCAGAGGAAATTATTCCCATACTTTGACAGATCTCTTACTGTATTTAGAGAAGGAAAAAAAAAATCAGTAGATACCCAGAAACTAAGCAAATGAAAAAATGCAATTATTAATGCCAGGGAAAAAACACTATTTTATAAGAAGATAAAAATAAATGTAATACAATGCTTGGATTGATACTAAGGCATATTTATATATCATAATAAAATAATGACTTATTTGATTGATTTAATGCATGCTTATGATGTAACTATACTGGGCTATTGGATGCTGGGGAAATGTGTTGAAATAAGAGGGCTAAAACCATCGTATAATAGGAAGTTAGTAAATGATGTCAAAATATGATAGACTAGGAAATAAAACCTTAACATTACTTTTTAAAAATATGTTTTTTTTTAATGTCTGTAAAAAAATGAAACATTTGAAAATTTGTCTTGGGGAAGAAGATCTGGGTTGAGTGAGAACTGAAGAATGTGTTCTTCGTTTTCATTAAAAGTCTCAGTTTTATTTGATTTCTCAACTCTGTGTATTTATAATATTGACACAATTACAAAATAATTTCCAAAAAATGGACAAATATGTAACTGCACAGCGTGTGTGTGTGGTAGAAACAGGATTAATACAGGTGGCTGAAGTTGGGAAATTATTCTTAGTTGAGGTAATATTTGATTTGGTACCTTTTGAGATTCAGCGTTTTCTTGATGGAAAAAGAGAAGTAAAGGTTTTTCAGTATAGAAAATATCATGTGAGCTGGTCTCTACCGTTCAAATAAGTTTACTGAGTTATGGATATAACTGAGTTGTGAATATAATTCTGTATTTAATTATCTCTGACATTTCCAGACTATTTACATAAAATTTATATCTATATATAATGAAATGCATAAAAACTACATAAATTTAATTCCTTGTATCCTTGCTTCATGTGTGTTGCATAGATTTGTAAGTGTCTGCTTTTCTGATGTTCTAATATTTTAACTTGCATTGTTCAGGAGAGAACAAAAAGAAGAATGAATTACATGTGGACTGACATAAAGAACTTCCACATTCTTGTATGGAAAGCAAGTCTTAAATATATGCAAGCATATATTTTCTTATAAGCAGATGTTGACATTAGAAAATAACACGTAATTGAGCACAGATGGTGTGCTTGGCATACTAAAAATGCTTAGGGGAAAGCACTTAGCAGAAAGCACAGATTTTCTTTTCAGTTAGGATTCTTTTGGCTTTAAATATTCCAGATTTCTTTCTCACTTAATGCCTCTTTGCAAAGGGAGTATTCTGAGCCAGTATGAAAATGATAATATACTAAATATTAATGATAGATATAAAAGTGATTGTAATTCCAAATCAACCTCAAAAGAATGATGCTACATAGCGTAAGTGTAAATGGTAATTAACATTAGTATTATGTATAAATTACATATATATCTATTATATCTTTTATTTCCAATTTTTATTACAGTGGTATGACTATTACATTCATTTGTATTAGTCATTGAATAAACTAACCTTAAACTTGCTGTGGTGATAGCTTAGTATTTCTGATAATTGTAGTGAATTAAACCTGCAGCAGAATAAAATAGCGTCTACTTTCTCCTATTAATGTTTCCTGTTGAAATGTGTCTAACTACTTAACCAAAATACTAATGATGATAATTGAGGGAAGAAATGGGGAAAAAAAGTAGATAGATAATGGTTTCAAATTGGCATTTGGTATAGCAAAATAATGCTAATTTTCATTTTAAAGTATAATACCAAGACATCCACACCACGTTCACAGCACTGACCTTTAAAAATGTTAAAAGATGTATTTGAAGTTGTTTTCTCCTTATGAAAGAGGAGAGAGGACAGACTATATCACAAATTTCTGGGCTGTGCCCAATTTTTTTGTTCAGTTGAGAAAGGACTTGAATTATTTTATGCCCCAAAGCCATCTCTTCCTCACAAAGGTTTTCCCATTGACTTCAAAGTAGGAGCCACAGGGGTGCATATTAAGACTGAAATGGATGAAAAACAGATTCAAAATTTTGAATGAGCATAACAAATTGAAAGACAGCTAGTAGAAATAATCAGCAGATCAGTCACTGACAGACCATTTGAATCTCTATTATATTAAAGTCAAATGAAAAGGATGAACATAATTTTTTCTGTGAATGTGGAAAATCTGACAGTAGAAATGCCTATTCATAAGACAGGGGAAAAAGGAAGCATTTAACTCAGATGCAATGTACCATTACTCTGACAATGAAGCACGCAGGATACTTTATTCTTTGCATCCCATGCTAAATCTCAGGATATGCAAGGATTTTGGTGACTTAACAGTTCTTAATCATTCCCACAGAAAATTTTTAAAAAATAAAGACCCGGGCTTCCCTGGTGGCGTAGTGGTTGGGAGTCCGCCTCCTGATGCAGGGGACGCGGGTTCGTGCCCCGGTCCGGGAGGATCCCGCATGCCGCGGAGCGGCTGGGCCCATGGGCCATGGCCGCTGAGCCTGCGGGAGGGGCCACGGCAGTGAGAGGCCCGCGTACCGAAAAAATAAAGAAAGAAATAAAGACCCGAGAAGAGTTAGATACTCTGGTATTCTCTGAGTATAAGTAAGTTGTTTTTTGGGGAAGGTTTGCCTCATATGAATCTCTTAAGAGTCAAAAGGATAGCATGGAAGATTTCTTTTGAAGAGCTTTGATTAAAATTATTTCTATACATTTCAAAATTTTCTTTTAACTCTGGGTGGAGGATTACTAATTAAATTGACTCATCACATTTATTGAATATGTTATGACAGTGAACTAGCTGCAGAATAATCAATGGAAAAGTTTTATTCAACAAAATTTGAGGCCATTATAATACTGGAGAACAGAAAGGGTGCCATCAACAGAAGAAAAATTTTGAAAAATTCCAAAAAATAGCTAATGAGATTGGATAAATTCTTAAATCAGAGCAGAGGAACCTGCAGCTGAAGCCACCAAGAGTGAGTGAGGGATTTCACCCAGTGGAGTTCCGGGTAAGCTCCAAGTTCAGTATCAACTAGTACCAACTGCAGAAACAGCAATCATTAAAGTGTTCATTAAACTCTATTCTGAACAATTGTCTTCCTTCTTACTGCCATGAAAATAGAAGCGCTATTGACGAGGGATAGATGAAAGAGCAATGTGGTTCCATCTCCTTCACAGTGGTTCTAAACCATGGTGGCATTGTTAGGATTAGATGCGGAGCCTTTACAAAGTACTAATTCTTAGCTTGCCCTCTCCAGATAGTCTGAGTCTATTGGTTTTTGCAGGACCCAGAAGTCAGTATTTTTGATAAATTTCCCAGGTAGAAATTTTTTACAGTTTGGTCACTGGTGAATCCCCAGCATCTAGAACAGTTCCTAACACAGTAGGAACTCAATAGATGTTTGCAGAGTGAATGGATAAATGAATGAGAATGATTGCCTTTAAGAAAAATATTAATAACTAGATAGTTGTATATAATTGAAAGATAAGGTCACAGTTCTAAAGAAAAAAACAAGTGATCCTAGATTTTACACACAATTGAATGATCAATAAAATGTAAGAAAAACAAAAGTAAGCATGTTTTGAACTATGCATACACAATTTACTACCAAAGCAAACTATGTGAAAGCATGACTCAAGGTCATACTATAAGAAAATAAATAAGAAATCCAAGCAGTAGAGCACAGGATATAAGTAGCATTTGAGTACAACACAGATGTAGTAAATAAAATCTGAAATAATTAAAAGAGAACCCAGTAGACCTTGCCACCTGGAAGATTCTCATTACTGCAGGAAATACTTTCTTTATTTGATCTCCAATCACACTACTGGTTTTATAGTGAATAACTTTATAAATAAATTTTAAATGCTGTTTATTACACTTGAATTATTTAATCAAATCAAGCCATAAATATTTAATAAAATTACCAAATAAAATATAACTGTTAATAGCTGTAGTATGAAATATACTTGGTCTTCATCACTGGTTCCTGACACAGGAACTCCTAAAACCCTTGAGATTCCCTGCATGATGGGAATGTCTTTTGTTATCCTTAAGGAACCCCATTTGATCACACTTGAGTTTATGCTAATGAGGTGACTAAGGGGGTGTCCCTAGATAGCCTCGGGGTGGCACTGATCACCAGAGTAAGTAATCAGAGGGCTGGAACTTTCAGCTCCACCCACCAGCCTCCAGGAAAGGAGGTAAGAGGGGCTGGAGATTAAGCTCTATAAAAGCTCTTGAATAACAGCATTTGATGAGCTTCCAAATTGATGAACATTTTCACATGCTTGCTCCTGTGCTGGCAACCCTTCAGACCCTGCCCTATGTACCTCTTCATCTGGCTGTTTATCTGTATCCTTTAAAAATAAATCAGTAAATGTCGTGAAGTGCCTTTCTGATTTCTGTGAGCTGTTCCAGCAAATTATTGAACCGAAGGATGGAGTTGTGGGAACCCCCGACTTATAGTGGATTTAAAACAGTACTTCAGTCAGAAGTATGGGGGCCAGGACTTTGGACTAGCATCTGAAGTGGGGAGCCATATGTGGGACTGAGCCCTTAAGCGGAGCTAGAATTGAATTGAATTGTTAAACACCCAGTTGTTATCAGGTGAATCAGAGGATTGCTTGTTGATTTTGGAACAATATTTTGGCCTGGCTTCTTTCACTCAGCATAATTATTGTAATACTCTTAAGTTATATAGTATGTATCGGTAGTTCATTCCTTTTTATTGCTGAGTACTGCTTCTTTGTATAGAGATACAATAATTTATCCATTCACCTGTTGATCAACATTTAGATTGTTTTTCATTCTGGGCCTTTACAAAAAAAGCTGCTATGAACATTCATACACAAGTTTTTGTATAGTCATAAGCTTTCACCTCTTTTGCGTAAATACCTAGGAGTGCAAAGTCTGGATCATATGGCGGGCGAATGTTTAACTGTTTTAGGAAACTGCCAAACCATTTTCCATTTTGTATCCTACCAGCAGTGTATGGGAGTTTTAATTCCTTTGCATCCTTGACGATACTCGGTATGGTCAATTGTGTACATGTGTTTAAGTTTAGCTATTCTCATGAGTGTGTAATAGTATCTCACTGTTATTTTAATTTGCATTTTCCTAATGATTAATGATGTTGAGCATTTTTTCATACAGTTATTTTTTAAAGTTGTCTTCTTTGATGCAGTGTCTGGTTAAATAATTTTGGTTTTGTTCCTTAATTGGGATGTAAAATAGTGTTTTAAAAATTCCTCTCAGGTGCTTCAAGTTCTTAAGAATTTTTAAATTTTGTCTTTTCATTCCGATAATGACTTAAAAATTAGTGCGGTTGTATTATGTTTCATTAGGACGACAGAGCATAACAAAATCCTGCCAAGCAATTTCAACTCCTGCATTTCCATTTGTGTGCATAAAGAATTATCCAGAGCTACAGAGAAGCAAATAGTTGCCTATTTAATGTGCTGAATGATTGATGCCAGGCAATCTACATTGCATTATTGCTTTTACCCTCTGGAATCTTAAGATTTTTTTGCATCAACTTTTCTCTAATTAATCAATTCATATAAGCAAATTGACTTTGATATTCTGTATTTTTTCTAGATTTTTCTTCCTTATGCCTTAATATCCTCCATTCTACTTACCACATACAAAAAAAAAAGACATTTTTTAAAAGTCTCTTCTTGCTAGCTTAGGAGAAGAAAGTCTCTTCAGAACTACATTTCTTTCGCTTTATGATCAAGGAGCATGTAAGACTTGCCACATTCCTCCCATTTATTTTTGTCTTTTTAACATGGAACCACAAAATTATTAACATGAAAAAGTGGGACTGTTTTGTTTATGAAGATATATACTGTTACTGTGTACCAACACCTTTTTTTCTCTAGGTCAACATTGGCACATGTCAATTTAAATATTTTAACATCACCCTTCAGCTGATAGGTGTTGAGGTACAGGAAGGAGAGGTGAGAAAGGCACGTGGGCTTAGTTGCCCCAGAGCATGTGGGATCTTAGTTCCCCAACCAGGATCAAAACCACGTCCCCTGCATTGGAAGGTGGATTCTTAACCACTGGGCCACCAGGGCAGTCCCATGGAAACTTGTTAATCATAGGTTAAGGGCAAGCAAGAAGAGAGAGAACTGGTCAGAATGGCCATCATCAAAAAATCTACAAACAATAAATGCTGGAGAGGATGTGGAGAAAAGGGAACCCTCTTGCACTGTTGGTGGGAATGTAAATTGATACAGCCACTATGGAGAACAGTATGGAGGTTCCTTAAAAAACTAAAAATAGAACTACCATACGACCCAGCAATCCCACTACTGGGCATATACCCTGAGAAAACCATAATTCAAAAAGAGTCATGTACCACAATGTTCATTGCAGCTCTATATACAATGGCCAGGACATGGAAGCAACCTAAGTGTCCATTGACAGATGAATAGATAAAGAAGATGTGGCACATATATACAGTGGAATATTACTCAGCCATAAAAAGAAACGAAATTGAGATTTGTAGTGAGGTGGATGGACCTAGAGTCTGTCATACAGAGTTAAGTGAGTCAGAAAGAGAAAAACAAATACCGTATGTTAACACATATATATGGAATCTAAAAAAAAAAAACGTTCTGAAGAACGTAGGGGCAGGACAGGAATAAAGAGGCAGACATAGAGAATGGACTTGAGGACACAGGGAGGGGGAACGGTAAGCTGGGACGAAGTGAGAGAGTGGCATGGACATATATACGCTACCAAACGTAAAATAGATAGCTAGTGGGAAGCAGCCGCATAGCACAGGGAGATCAGCTCTGTGCTTTGTGACCACCTAGAGGGGTGGGATAGGGAGGGTGGCAGGGAGGGAGACGCAAGAGGGAAGAGATAAGGGGATATATGTATATGTATAACTGATTCACTTTGTTATAAAGCAGAAACTAACACACCACTGTAAAGCAATTATATTCTAATAAAGACGTTAAAAAAAAAAGAGAGGGAGAATCTTGTAAATCATTTAACTTATTCATTCTTTCCACAATTATATGTTTAACATTAGGTACTATGCTACATGCTGATGATAAAAAGGTGAAAGAAGACATGGGCCTTGCCTTGGTAGAACTTTTACAACATGCATGTTGCATATGTGTAAAATAACATTTTTCAGGCTACGTGTATTTGTAGAATTTGTAGTCGCACTAACTGTGACTAGATGATTTCCCTGTTTTGGCTAATCAAGGAGAGAAATAGTAGAGAGTCATCTTTCCTCTGTGCCTAGAGATTGGAATTTTGATCATCATAGACTTAGAGTACACTAAGAATTTCAAGAACACTTAGAAACAGTGAAGAGGTATTAAATTATTTGATTAAGTTCACACATTTATTGCAGTGAAATTATCCAATTTTACTTATCATCATCCAAGACTAGTATAGTTTCCTATGTCATGGCGTAAAAGAATGGACTTAGCTGATTACATCATCATTTATACATCTTTTATTTTCTTGTATGTTTTAAAGGAAAAGGGGAAGAAACCCTTCTTTGTTATATTTATGCAATCAAGTGTTGATAAGGGATTATTTTTGGCATAACTTCATAAATATTCTTATCTCTCTTCTGCCTTCCATTTGTTGCTTTACCTTAAAAAAAACCTCAGATTATTTGATATTCTAACAATAAAAAACAACTTGGACACAATACTCTCACTACGGTTTAAAAATTTAAATAGCAATATTTAAGGTATCTTCAACATTATTTGTGACATTTAAATCCTAGTGTAGGGCTTCCCTGGTGGCGCTGTGGTTGAGAGTCTGCCTGCCGATGCAGGGCACACGGGTTCGTGCCCCGGTCCGGGAAGATCCCACATGCCGCGGAGCGGCTGGGCCCGTGAGCCATGGCCACTGAGCCTGCGCGTCTGGAGCCTGTTCTCCGCAACGGGAGAGGCCACAACAGTGAGAGGCCCGCGTATCGCAAAAAACAAACAAACAAACAAACAAAAAAAACTAGTGTATACAAATCATTCGTAATAGAAATTTAATTTCTTTGATTTGATTACAGTCTAACAAATTGTTTATTCTGAATTACTTTCATTTCTACCTACTCTTTCACTTATTTGTATTATTTTCTTAAGTTTAAAATTCTCTTGTTATACTCTGTTTGTTTTTTACTTTGTTATTTATGCTTAAATTTACAAGCTATTTCAGACAAAATGAAGCAAATTCTGTGGCCTCTGTTTAATTTGTCCTATTGGTAAAATAAAAATTGTATCCTAATATGACCTATGTGCCTCTCACACTTGTTCAAAGAATTGAAGGATGCCTTATACCCTGTTACTTCACTCCACCCTATATTTCTGCTGTCATTACCACTCACTCATTTTATTATTGCCTTGTTTCAACATGTTGCCCAACTACCCCTTTTACACCTGCCTGTGTTCTCTGCCACATTAATTTAATACCCAGAATGTTATCCCTTTTTCATATTAACCATTTTATTTTTCAGATCAGATAAATTGTTATTTCTAATGATTTTTGTAGTCCCATTTCCAAATCGATGGAAATTATTATGAAATTAAAACATCATTTTGTGCCCATGTGGAAGAGGACATTTTTTTGAAAGTACAATGCTTTGTAAAGCTACACTAACATGTATCAGATACTTTGTGTCCTAATTACCATACCCTTAATGAAAAGTGGCTGTTTTGTAAAAAATGAAAAAAACCACATATAGCAGAAATTCATTAAAAATTAAAACTTATGGAAAGTTTTCAGTTAATAGAGTGAATCAAATTGATACCCAACATTTATAGAAGGGAGGCAAAAATAAACAAATAATCCTTTTATCCAAAAAAAATGTAAGTACTCTGTATACCAGAAATAATAGTACATTATCACCATTTTTATCATAGAAAAAATGTACTAGTTCCTTTGAGGAAGCATCCTTTGTCCAGAAAATTTCACTTATGGGCTTCTGAATAGAGCTTTTTAACTTTATTCACAGGTTCATACTATTAACTCCTCTCCAACTACTCTCTACTGTTTAACTATTTTACTCTCCATGTGCCTTTATTGTGCCTTTATTTAACATGTGCCTTTATTTAACATTCCTTAAGTATTTTTTATTTCATGTACTGTTTCTCAAAGTAGATTAACTGATTTGACATCATCTTATATTTCTTTTTCATATAAATCTAGGTCCAATATTGATACTTGGTTGAGATCTGCTACAGCCTCCTTCAGTAACAAAATACTTATAAATTTGTACGAAAAAATAGATATTTTAATGTGATTTTTATATTTGATAAGACCCTGGGCCACAAACATGGAATTAGCAATAACAGAAAGATGAGTCAAGCATGACTGTAGTTTTCAGCTTTGGTAATTGAGTCCCTTATGTTTAGAGACTGGGAAGGGGCAAAAGTAGGTGATTTGGGAGAAACATGCATAGGAGGAATAATAGATGTGCAGGTGCAAATAATGAGAGTAGATTTGGCTTGATAAGCTTCAGGTGCCTGCATTACTTTCAGGTAGTAATGATTAATAGGTAGTAGGAAATATAAGTGTAGCAACAGGGTGATGAAATAGGTTTGGTAAGACCTAGTTATTTGAAGTGACTGGATTGGATGAAATCCATTGGGAGAATGCTAAAAAAGAAGAAAGAGAAAGGAAGGAAAGAAGGAAGGGAGAGAGAGAAGAAGGGAGAGAGAGGGAGGGAGGAAGGAAAGGAAAACAATGAATAGCTCAGGAATCTGACTGTGAAACTAGTGGTCAGTTATTTTAAGGCCAGATTAGTAGGCATAAGCCTAAAGGAGGGCACAAAATAACACACGTAATCCATGAATAAAAGAAAAAAAGGTATATACGCATGATTTATAGTTTGTGAACAGAGTCTGAGACTCAAGGTTTCTATCCAGGAATGTAGGAGAAGTGATTCACAAACATTCTGATGGACCATGGGAACCATCAAGTTTATCTTCCACAATTGCTAACTGCCTAGCTATGAAAATTTTTGAATTCAGGATTCAAGAATTCCGACTAATGAATGGACTTGGGTAGGAGATAGAAAACTCAGTCAAAAATAGGCTTAGGCAATAAGGACTATGAAAATAGTTATCAGGAAAACAGGTTCATGTACAGGGATTAGTTAATAAGAAACCCTAGTGCAAATGCAAAGTAAGAATCCAGCAGGAGTGCCTATAAAAACCACTGTACATTCTCAATATTTTCCCTTGTGTCTAGGTTGGGGCTCTTAAAAGTAGAGGCAAATAAAGTCATTTCAGCTGACGTCTGTGGCGGTGGGAAACCAGGTTTATTCACTCAAACACAGCCCCCCCCGCCCCCCGCCCCCCGCCAAAGGGAAAAGAGCAGGCCAGGCAGGCTCACCCAAAAATCAGGTGTAGGGTCTCAGGCTCAGCTCCTTTCAGGTTCTCCAATCAAATTAGTCACTATTCTTCCACGGAGTAGGATTGAAAGGCAAAGAGTACAACTCCAGGGAAGTCCCTCCACATTGAAACATGAGAATTGAGGATAAAGTAACCTCCCCTAACAGAACACTTAAGGTTTGTAGTCTCTCTGCCCCTTCTTCCAGGAGTTACTGCTGAAGATAATGAGAAAGTGCTCATTTCTCTGGGTTCCTTTTTTTTTTTTTTTGCGGTACACGGGCCTCTCACTGCTGTGGCCTCTCCCGTTGCGGAGCACAGGCTCCGGATGGGCAGGCTCAGCAGCCATGGCTCACGGGCCCAGCCGCTCCACAGCATGTGGGATCTTCCCGGACTGGGGCACGAACCCGTGTACCCGGCATCGGCAGGCGGACTCTCAACCACTGCACCACCAGGGAAGCCCACTCTGTGTTCCTTTTTAAAAAGCTTTCTCTCTCCCGCTCCTCCTGCTCCTCCCTCTCCTCTCTGTAATAGAACAAAGATTCCTTTCTGGGCCTTGTGCCAGCCAGCTTAGGGTGCTTGCCATCTTCCACACTAGGGCTAAGAACAGACCAAGGCAGTTAAGATTTTGATGAGTAAGAGGCTACATCTTGCTACCCTGCCCTAATAATTCACTAGAGTATGCCAAAGAAAAGGTTAGCATTAGTAAGAGAATTGCTCATCTTATAGTTGTTTCATTCTGATAGTAGAATAGGATTTTTCCCTTTTCTTCATTACTTTTCAAGCATAAAATCTGAAAAAAACTGATAACTTTTCCTCAACTCAAGAGAGGGGAAAATGGGGTATAAGCAGATAAATGAGGGCCAGCCTTGGAGGGAACTGGGCTGGGGATTTCCTGTCCTTCCAGACTTCCAGGGTATAGTTAGGTGGTTTGTATTTACATCTGCCAAATCTCCTCTCACCAGAAAAAAGGTTAAGTCTACTCCCTATCCTGTAATTATGGTTTTTGGTTCTGAATTTTTGATTGAGAACCCCAGGTAGTGTTTTTGCTGGCACAGATCTCTTCCTACCTAGAGCTTTGGGTGGGTCCACCCCACTATGTTGGAGGTATTTATCCTTTTTTTTTTTTTTTTTAGTTCCTTCAGCAGCCCTCTCAGCAGCTCTGTTCACTTTAAATTGTATCAGGAAAATTAAAGAGACTATCTTTTCAATACAAAAAACATTGTGAAGAGATTCTGAAAAATAAGTTTATTGGATTTCAACCCAGTGTTCTACACTGATTATTTTTTTAGCTTCTCTATATAGCATTTTATTCAGAAGTCTTTAATAAATTAAATTACCTAGGCTGTTAATAATTCTAGAGATTATATCAGAAGCCTGCGACATTTTCTCCTGCCACATTGTGCTACAATTAGTCTTTTATCAGCTTCATAATTTATGACTATTTTTTTCACACAGTCTTTTAAATTTTTCCGAAAGTTGGTTTCCTTCTTTGTAAGCTTCTCTTTATTTTTAATAATATAATTTCCTTCTTTGTAAGCTTCTCTTTATTTTTAATAATATAATTTCCTTCTTTGTAAGCTTCTCTTTATTTTTAATAATATAATTTGCTTTCTGTGGTTTGGAATGACATCATACCAATCGAAATTATCATATTAGACAAGAATATTAAAATTACATTTTATTGTAAGTCATTGAAAATGTTCATAGACAAATAGAAATGATCAGACACTTACCATTTTTGCACTATAAAATGTAAGTCCTACAAAGGAGATAATGAAAATAAATAGTGATTAAATTATGAATAATTAAGTGAACCAAAGGAAAATATGTAAAATTAGATTATCTACTCTTATTCCACATACATATGTTGATATAAAATGATGTTCCTTTATTTTTCACCAAACTCAGTGCTTTGCAATGATTGCCTCTATTGTTTTGATATTACATTAGTGCTAGTAGCATTTAGGATTTTGTTTGTCTGTGTATCAGACCTATTCACAGTGGCTAAAACAAAAAGGAATTATTTCTTTTCAAGTAACAAGTCAGGAAATAGGCAATTGAGGTCAGTGCAGCTGCTTAACGAAATCATCAAGGACCAACACTCATCCTGGCTTCCTGATCTACCATCCTTAGCATATAATTTTGGACACTGCTCCACTTCCAGGGAATTTGATCTTATTTCAGGCAGAAAAGAAGGGCAAAAGGCAGGGCAACTCAGTCTGTCCTATGAAGAGACCTCTACTTATAACCTTGGCTGGAACGCAGCAACCCCAGACCCCTTGCAGTTATTTTTAAACGTGTTTTAACCAAATAAAAGTGGGGCTGTCTTAGGCCTTCCTCAAAAACACAAGAAAAATCTCAAACAAACAACCTAACCTAATTAGAAAAAGAAGAATAAACAAAACCTAAAGTCAGTAGAAGAAAGGAAATAATAAAGATCAGAAAGGAAATAAATAATATAGAGATTAAAAAAACAATAGAAAAAGTCAATAAAACCAAGAGCTGTTTCTTCGAAAGGATAAACAAGATTGACAAACCTCTGGCCAAGCTCACCAAGAAGAAAAGAGAGAGAACACAAACAAAATAAGAAATGAAAAAGGAGACAAAACAACTGATATGCAGAAATACAAAAAACCATAAGGGAATACTATGACTAATTATATGCCAACAAATTCGACAACCTAGAAGAAATGGACAAGTTTCTAGAAACATATAGCCCACCAAAATTGAATCAAGAAGAAATAGATAATTTGAACAGACCTATCACTAGAACTGAAATAGAATCTGTAATTTAAAAACTCCCAACAAACAAAAGTCCAGGACCAGATGACTTCATAGGTGAATTCTACCAAACATACAAAGAAGAATTTATACCAGCCTTTCTCAAACTCTTTCAAAAAATTGAAGCGGAGGGAACACTCCCAAGGACATTCAATGAAGCTACCATCACCCTGATACCGAAACCAAAGACACCACCAAAAAAGAAATTACAGGCTAATAGCAGGGCTGTCTTAGTAAGAAAATAATATATTTGCCATTGCATTTCTTTCTGACAGAAATAGGTTACAACACTATAATGACTGCAGAAGTTTTCAAAATTAGAATGCTTAAGATTCAACTGGAATGTTTATCAGAGGTAGATTTCAAGTCCTCAAAAGGAGAGACTCATTCAGTAGGGTAGAGTCATCTCAGTTAATTCTGATACAGATGGTTCACAGACTATTCTTTGAGAAATGCTAGTAAATTCTAGAAAAGTTCATTGAAGATCCTTTCCATTACGATTAGTGGAGTTCAAAGATAATTGGTGTTTTAATTTATTTGAACTTTTTGCTTCATCTTCTTGTAATTTTATTCTTTTACTTCTAATATTTTCCATCTTTTTCTTTATTTCTATATGTGAGACTATCTGTTATTGCAAACCTTGTCGTTTCTAATAATAATAATGATTAAGTGAACTTAATAATTATTTTTCTATCTTCATTGATTCTTTTTTTTTTAACACATTTATTTATTTTTGGCTGCATTGGGTCTTCGTTGCTGTGCAGCACTTCTCGTTGCAGTGGCTTCTCTTGTTGCAGAGCACGGGCTCTAGGCGTGCGGGCTTCAGTAGTTGTGGCACACGGGCTCAGTAGTTGTGGTGCACAGGCTTAGTTGCTTCGCGGCATGTGGGATCTTCCTAGACCAGGGCTCAAACCCGTGTTATTCACCCGGATTCTTAACCACTTCACCACCAGGGAAGTCCTGATTCTTGAAACATAACCAGTCTGGAAACTGTTATATGCTTTTGGGAATAAACTCTAGATGCATTACTTAAGGTAAATTTTGAGACATAT
Organism: Delphinapterus leucas; assembly: GCF_059928025.1. NCBI lineage: Eukaryota > Metazoa > Chordata > Mammalia > Artiodactyla > Monodontidae > Delphinapterus > Delphinapterus leucas. Next base: position 69,041,866 of record NC_143139.1, read on the forward strand.
TTAAAGATGGCAACATATTGAGACTTTTTCAAGTTTGAGAGTATGCAAGCATCAAGTCCTCAGAACTGCTGTGAAAGAAGACTCCTTTTCTCTCTCTTCCCTTTGATTCTGGTACTGATTTTAGCAAATATCTTTCATAGCCTTCCATTGACTAGAATGTGGTCTACCTTAAAAGAAGCAAAGGAGCTTAGTAGCTGTAAATTACTAAGCAGTTCCACCCTCCTTGCTCATATTCAGTGATGAGCTAGAGCAGGCTTGTGCCAGCTAATTAGAGGCAAGTGTCAACACCTATTTCCAACTCCATGCTCAATGACGTCAGCTTGGTAGTTTGAAATTGGCCTTCCTGGGTATATTTTACACCACAGAAATTGGCAAATGCTACAAATTAAGTTTTTGCTTTGTTTTTACTAGAACATTACTGCTTGTAAATTTACCTGACTTTCCTCAGCTTCAACCCCTCAGAAATTTGAGTTTTGTTTTACATAGCTAAGAGGTAGGGCTGAAGGAAGAAAGAAAAGAAAAAGGAAGGAAGGAAAGTGGGAGAAAGGAAGGAAGGAGGGAAGAAAGAGACAGAGAGAGATTTGGTGAAATCAATCAAAATCTGGGCCTCCCTTGTTCTCAATTTCATTCAAAATTTTTTTAAAAAATGAATTAGAGTCTGAGGATCTGAAATAGAATCGTTCTTAATAAAATTAAATTAAAAACATTTTTTTCAATACCATACTAGTTTCTACTAAAAAATCCTTGATTACATTAAAATTGTTTTACTCATCCAGCTCCAGAAGAAGAATCTAGGCATTTTTGAAGGACGGGATAAGAAAGGTGTGGAATAGCTCTAGAACAGTCATATAAATGATTTACTGTGTTCTGTAGGATACAGATTATGGGTTGCTGAGATCATCACAATGGAACGTACGGATTTGCTTATAAAAAAGTAGAAAGTCAGAACTGAGTCAGCTCTCAAAGAGCACTACAGAATGATGTCCTATAAAATGCTACCAAGACAAGCTGCATGGTTAGGCAGCCTCCAGACAGCCTGTTTTTGCAAGATGCCCTTGACTGATGCATAGAGCCAGCCATCCGTAAATCAACACTGTATGATAATAGTGAAGAAATAATTTTGTAATTGCTTTTGTTGTGGCAGTTCTATGGAATCCTCAAGGCAAACTGCATACTTTGAAGTGGGATGAACTACTAAGTTAGTACTCCAAAAACAACAGTCCCACCTAGGTCATTGATTAATGACATGCAATACATGCACTCTGGTTAAGTTTGTATTTCGCAAGTCAATCTAAACAAGTCTGGCACACCATGTAATAGACTTGAAAAAAGATCTCAACTAAGGATATGAACTTTAGGAAGACAGATATACCAAGAGTCATTGTAAAGAATGCAGTCACCATCCCTTCCAAAAGAATCCAGCATTACAGTTTAAAATAACAGAAATTCTGAAATAGGTATTTTATGAACAGACAAGGCAGTCATAAGACTCTATTAGCTGTGTATACATACATATTAAATGTTCTTATTTTGCTTCTAATTTTTAGTTAAATCTGTCACAGTATCTGTCTGGTTCCATTCACTTTTACCTATATACACCATGAAAGACATTTTTCTAATTGATATTAATATTATCAAATGTTCTCAAAAATTGTATACCAAACTATTGAACTAAAAGTGATTAAGTCCACCCAATCTCATGTGTATTAAATATTCACTTGGTAAAAACCTAACTCAAAGTAGAGAAAGTTTTAAAATAGGCCAATTTCACAATAACTGAGGATAGGTGTGGAGGTGGCAGAGGCATAAGGGTGGATCTAGGGCTCACACATTGTCCTTAGAGCTCTTTCTTACCTACTCACCCTGCTTCTCTCTGAGTTTTGGCCACATTCTCTATTAATACAATCAGGTTTCCTCCATGTGGTGGGGAAAACGGGCAACGCTAGCACTTAATTATACTTTCTGCACTGTGAATCCAGAAGCAAGAGAGTTACTTTTTTTTTTTTTTTGCGGTACGCGGGCCTCTCACTGCTGTGGCCTCTCCCGTTGCGGAGCACAGGCTCCGGACGCGCAGGCTCAGCGTCCATGGCCCACGGGCCCAGCCGCTCCGCGGCATGTGGGATCCTCCTGGACCGGGGCACGAACCCGTGTCCCCTGCATCGGCAGGCGGACTGTCAACCACTGCGCCACCAGGGAAGCCCGAGAGAGTTACTTTTAAGCCTCCTAACAAAGAAAGAATGTCCCAGTTTAGTCTAAATTATGTGTTTATCTTTGAAAGCAGTCACTGTGGAGAGGACAATGAATTGGTCAAAAGGCCTAAATGAGAAGCTAAGCCATATACCTTCTCCTAAATCTGGGAACAGTTGAGATTGATATGATTTATTTCCAGTACTTTTTAGGTTCCTCACAAAAGTTAGCAGAATTTTAAGAGCTTTTTTTTTTCCAGTTCACGCAGGAATAGCTGATGAACATATATAACAATTTCCAGCTTACAAGGTGTTTCTTCACAGATGTCATCATATTTGCTTCAGGTAGTTTGTAGGTTTTTGTCCTTTGTTGCTGAGAAGCCTAATTCACAAGGCCCAGTGGACTTAGTTTTCCATATTCAATCTAATTCATTATAATTCTAATTATTCCAAATGAGAAAACTGAGATTTAGTGATGTTTTTCAAGTACCCAAGGTGAATAAGGATTCTATTTCAGAATTTCAGACCCCAATTCATGTTTCTCTTTTTTTGTTTTTGTTTTTAAATTTTGAATGAAACTGAAAAGAAAGCACGTCCAGCGATTGATGCATTTCATCATCTTATTTATTTGTTTAAATTTCTGTACTATCATTAGCCTGCCTTTTGAGGGCAACTATATCCCAAAGCCAGTAAGAATCCAAGTGTTGCTTTCATCTCATTGACCATTTATAAATTACTTTTTGGTGAATGAGAAACAGTGACTCCATTTGCACTGTAAGACTTCCTTGTTCTTGATTAAATTGCTAATTTGAATCAATAGGAATAGAAAGTCACCTTGGTTCTTACAACAACACTGTTAGGTGAACGTATTGCTCAATTTTCTGTTCATTTTTGGGAAGAAAATCAGAGCACCATTAGCCTAAGACTTTATTCAAAAATGCTGTGAACAGGAATGTTCACAATGACCATTGTCACGAAGAAGGAAGGAAAATTTTAGCTGAGCTTTAGCAAGAGGAGTTATACAAAATTGAGCTAATTTTGGAAATAGTTGGTCAAAATCAGTTCTGGGAAGATGGAGAAATTGTTCTGCAGATTACTAGTTATTTGTTAGTCAATTCGAATTTCTCAAGCAGTATGAGGAGGAAGTGTTAGGGACTAAGGTCATGTGTCAGTAGGATGGGAGAAACAGCTGTGGGAGACAAGGACCTGCCTCAGTAGAAACTGTCAGTCTTTCAAGCTCTCTTACAATTCTATTCTAGTCTATGGAGTATAGACTCATCTCCCCTCATTTATGTTTGGGTTACATTGTCTGTCTGGACTGCATATAAATAGAACTCTGTTAATGCGTCTCATTATTTATTTACAAGAAGATCTCGCTTTTTGAATTCCATTTTAAAATAAGTTATTTGTACTTAATCAAACCCCAAAATTTAACCAAAACAAAACAAACCTAAAAAACCCCTCTTTCACTCATTGTCACTGAATGTTTTTTAAAATATTCCCCTGATAGCTTTGATCTGCATTCTAGCATCATCTATAATTGGACAGTAAGAAGTATGTAGGGCTTGCTTAATACATGAATATAATATGATATATAATTTAATACAATAGTTAAAAGGATGAATTAATATATCTTAATGTAAGCTAAATCATTTGAAATCTGTTACCTTAAATATATTAACTTGGAAAATAGCATCAATAATTCTGTTCACTGGAAACCATATAACAGCGGCCCTGAAAATGTATGAGTGCTGAATAATATTCATTATGGAAATTCATTTTCTAATAACATATCAGTGTAGCCCTGTCCAACTTATAATATGCTCACCTGATTTACAACGGATCTTCTTGTGTAATAGTTATCAGGGTCATACATAGTTAATAATTCAATATATCAGCCTAATTTGAAACAACTGATTGCTTTATTGAACAATATAATTAAAATATGTCTAATCTGTTGGGTATTTAAACATATTAACATGGTGACAAAACAAGTTTAACCAACATTTAAAGGTTCCCAGTCATCACCACAAAACAACATGGAGGGAAAAGTAAAGAAACCAAGAGGTACCTGTCTATGCACAGTGTGTTCATTGCACTCACTGTATCTTTGGATCAGACTGGTTTTGAAAACAGAGTGTTTCTATAAATAATAAATGCAGTCACCCCAACAGAGAATCTTTCTGTTTTGACAAGAACAAAAAATTAAAATATATCAGTTGTTTCACATCTCCCACAACACTGCAATAATCTTGGAAGCACAAATGTTTCACCTTGTCAATATTTCATTGTCAATACATGTTTTAAGCAAATATTAATATAATACATAGTGTCATTGTACCTGTAATGCATAGGAAGCCATTTCCATAATTCTAATAATTAAGATTCCTCAAACACAACCACCTACCATTGGATTAAATTGAAAATATGTAGCCAAAATTATCTGAAGTAAGAAGCTTGAGACCAAAGAGTCAATTTCTTGTAAGAGTAAATTTAAATGTAACTTCTCTCCTGATTGAGATCCTCCCAGAAATAAATGCACCAGGTGAGTGACATTGCCTCTCACCAAAATAAAGTTTAAAGTGTATCAAAGCTGCTGTACCCCTTAGCCCACAGCCTTCTTTCCTGCAGAAGCCCAGTGACATTAAACTTTCTTGCCTGCCTGAGAGGTAGAATTCCATAGTGGTTAAACGTAGAGATTTTAGAGATAGCTACTTGGGTTCAAACCTTGGCTTTCCCACTCACTGCCTTTAGGACACTGGACAAATCACTGAAAATATCTACCTTAGTGTGCTTACTTTTAAAATAACAGAAATAAGAAATAAAAACCTACCTCACAGCATTGCATTGATAGTTAAATGGTTGGGTAAGTGCAAAGCCCTTTAAAACAGTGCCTGGGGCTTCCCTGGTGGCGCAGTGGTTGAGAGTCCACCTGCCAATGCAGGGGACACGGGTTCGTGCCCTGGTCCAGGAAGATCCCACATGCCGCAGAGCGACTGGGCCTGTGAGCCATGGCCGCTGAGCCTGCGCGTCCGGATCCTGTTGCTCCGCAACGGGCGAGGCCACAACAGTGAGAGGCCCGCGTACCGAAAAACAAACAAACAAACAAACAAACAAAAAAACAGTGCCTGGTTCATAGTGTGAACTGTGTAAGTGTGAGTTCATATTATTGTTTATCCCCATCCCTGTTCTAGATGCCCAGGGTGTCTTTCTACTGGAGAAAACCTTTAAATAAAGTTTAAAGGCATAAACCTGGGCAGAGACATAGAATTTGGGTGACTGATGGCTAATTTGAAGATCCTAGGGAAGTGGACTCAATAAGTAGTGTGATAATTCCCATTAAAATTCAAACTTCAGGATCATGGACAGAGACAGCAATGAAAGGTCAGACTTTTATATTCTGGCTCTTTTTTCTGTTTCCTAGGCTATTCTTAGAATGGGATACTATAGGTCCACTTTCAATGTAGTTTTGGTTTACAGTATTAGTTCTTAATCTGTCTCCAAGAAAATACTCAGAAAGTGTTCAAATTTTGAAAGTAATTCGTTATCATCTTACAGATAAAATAACTCAATTTTAAAATGATTGCTTGATCTTTCTTATGTCACACAAGTAATCATAACAGTCAATCCCATATTGGAATCAACTAGTCACAGATTGAAATACTTCCATTTGGAATCTCACTATATCAAACCAATCAAGGATAAATTCAGTTAAAAAAACTGAAATAGGTGAGCTATAGAAAAATGAAAGATTTTAGCATTAGAACAGACCACGCTGTCCAAGTTGAAATCACAAAGAAAGACTTGTAACCCAAATGCCTAAGAGAATGTCATATTCTGAAGTAATCAAAAGTGTGTTTTCCTAAGTCAGTTTTGTTTGCTCCTCGGATATTCTCTCTTCAGTGTTAATGGTACCATTCTTTCAATGTGAATGGCAATCTGGTGATTCATCCTAGACTTTACCTTCTCTTGCCCCTACTTCTTTGCAAAAAGCCCAATTATTGGGGCTTCCCTGGTGGCGCAGTGGTTGGGAGTCCGCCTGCCGATGCAGGGGACGCGGGTTCGTGCCCTGGTCCGGGAGGGTCCCACGTGCCGTGGAGCGGCTGGGCCCGTGAGCCATGGCTGCTGAGCCTGCGCGTCCGGAGCCTGTGCTCCGCGGCGGGAGAGGCTGCGGCGGTGGGAGGCCCGCATACCGCAAAAAAAAAAAAAAAAAAAAAGCCCAATTATTATACTTCAAAATCCCTCTTCATCTCCTCTCTAGCTCCTTTCCTTCCACATCTCTACCTCACTTCCAGCTCTTAGCAGTTTTGCCTGGATTGTCTCTTGACCTCCTTTCTCAATAATATTCCATCAAAGTCAGAGAATGTCAAAACCTTAGTATTAAATATAAAGGCCCTATGTAATAAGACCCAACACCTTCCTCCTCCTCTTCACTCCTTAAGATGAGTATGAAATATTTCCTGCTCTGAACTTCCATATTCTGGGGTAAACACTAGGAAAATTACTGTTTTGCTGTTGTTGTTTTCTGCTCAGACTCCTTTCCTTACCTCTCACGAAAGTAGGAGGACAGATGGCCCCAGCTTGGCTAGTCACAATAGCCTCACTCCACTGGCAATAGTTATTGGTCTAGAACAGATTTAGCCTGTCCAATCAGAGTCTCTTTCCAATGTTTTTCTTATGGTACTAACAAGAAACTCTATTGTCCTGGACACATGGAACAGGAAACATGGGGTCTTGGGTCAGCTAATGGCCCCCATCCCATGAAAAAGCCTGTCTGTAAGATAACAAATGATGCTAAGTGGAGAGGAAAGATACGTAGAAAAGTAGTACTGGCAGAGTTGAATTCCTCTTCTAAACCCTGAAGTTTTCAGAGATGCCAAGATTGCAGCAGATCTTCCTTTAATTATCACAGAATCTTCATTATCTTTACAACATATCTAGTTTTTTGTATAAGCAACTTAATTGGGTTTCTGTCACTCACGACCACAGAGTCCTAACTATAAAAATACACAATCTGGACCACATGCTATCTGAGCACTCTCATTTTCTATTGATTTATGTTTGTGTATTTTATTCCCCAAATAAGACTGAAAATTTAATGGAGGAGGGGAGAGGGTGATGCTTCATACATGATTCTGCAAATATTAACACAGTAAATAATACATAATTATTGAATAAATATGTTAACAGATCACTAATTTAGTAAAGCTTTGAAAATAAAGCAAATTTAAAATCTTTATATATAATTATGGATTTTGAAATAATAAATATTTATAAATCAATTTAAATTTTTTTCTCAAAATAAACTTATAATATTTGACCACAGTAGTCTTATAGCCCAATGTTACCATTTTGCAGATGAAAGATATAGGCCCCAAAGTGATGAAACTTGACGAAGATCACAGTGTTGATATGTGGCAATCTTCTCAACCTTATCCAGACAAGAGGCAAAAAAAAAAAAAAAAAAAAAGCTTTATAGTATTTGCTTGGAATATCCAAGCAAAAGTAATTCAATGAGTTAAATTAGATAAAATTACTTAGTCATCTTTATCAGTGTCATTGCTTTCATTTACTTAAAGCTTCCTTTATTTATATTTATTGTTTCTGCTTTTAACAACAAATTTCCCAGGAATTAAAATTCTAGTCACTATAAAAAAATAGATTTCTTTCTTTTTTATGTGTTTATGTTTGTCCAACAGAGAGTAAATCAATAGTAAAGAAGAGAGTGAGTCTGTCAATATGACACTCCAGGATATGTAATTGATTCTTAAGCTTTTGACATTTGCCCTAAATTTATACTGAGCATCATCCATCAAGACTTCTTAAAGATTTTTTTCTTTATTAGAAATAAACAGTGAAAGTTGATGTGAATCAGTCTTACAAAATTTTCTCTGAGATAAGCTTCTCACAGAGTACTTAGAAATGAAATATTTCAGAAATATTCATGAATGTTTTAAAGTTGAAAAAAATTCCAAATCAGATAAAGAGCGTGTGAAATTTAAAAGGGCAAAATTCTTTATTTTTTCAGTAAAAAATATTATTTCCTTTAAGAAAACTAGTTTAAGCTGTTTATATGAAAATTTCATCAGTAAAATTAGGGATGAATTTTATCTGTTTAATTTAGTATCTGCAAAAAAAAACACCTACTTTGTTTTACTTATACACCACATCTAATTTTTCAGTAAAACATTCACCACACATCAAAGTATACCCCAGATGTGGTCACTTCTCACCATCTCCACTGCTATCACCTTCATTCAAGCCACCATTTCCCACCTGAATTGTTTCAGTGGATTTTTACTGTCCTGTATACCCCACCTCCAGTGTTCTCTTTTACATACAATATCCATAGGGATCCTATTAAAACATTGCTTTGATTTTGTCCCTCCTATATCTTCCCAGTTTACCCAGAGAAATGGTAACCTTTATGATGGCCTATCAGGCTGACACAGTCTAGCAGTTTCCTCTCTGATTTCCCATTACTGAATCCTCCTTGCCATGCTTCCAACCATCCTCTCTTCCTTTCTGTTCTGCGAACACATCATGCATGCCCACAATGCAGTTTATGCACTCTCTCTTCCCTCTGAAGTGCTCTGCACCCTGTTATTTATACATCTTGATTATTTCCTTCTTCAAGCATCTGCACAAATTTCAACTGTTCAGGGAGACCTGGATTGACCATTGTACATAAAATTAGCCGCACTTCTGTAACATGCTTTGCTTTCTCATAGCAAGTTACGCTAGCTAAATGTTGAATATTTTTTTATCTCCATTAACTACAGTACCAGCTGAATGAGAGCAGGGACATTGTTTTGTTCACTGACATATCCTCAGAAACAAGTAAGGTTCAAAAATATTTACAGGATGAAAGAATAGATAAATAAAGAATGAATGAATGAATGGAGTAGCAGCATCTAAAATCTATAGTGAGGGGCTTCCCTGGTGGCACAGTGGTTAGGAATCCACCTGCCGATGCAGGGGACACGGGTTCAAGCTCTGGTCCAGGAAGATCCCACATGCCACGGAGCAACTAAGCCCATGCGCCACAACTACTGAGCCTGCGCTCTAGAGTCCATGAGCCACAACTATTGAAGTCCGCACACCTAGAGACCGTGCTCCGCAACAAGAGAAGCCACTGCAATGAGAAGCCCGAGCACCACAACGAAGAGTAGCCCCCGCTTTCTGCAACTAGAGAAAGCCCACACACAGCAACAAAGACCCAACACAGCGAAAAGTAAACAAAATAAACAATAAATAAATAAGTAAAACCTATAGTGAGGCATTTAAGAAATTTTTAATTGTTTCTAACTATTTTCATTACTTCCATCATTTTCATTTCAAAGTTTGTGGGTTTTATTCTAAATAATTTGGACAAATTCTACAATTGGAGTTAGATTCATGACTTTAAGGTAAATATGACGTATTTCTTCCAGGTTAGTGCTTGAGGACATACCCTTCCTAATTTGAGCCTTCAGATAAGACCACCTTGATTACAGTCTTGTGAGAGCTTTTGAAGGAGAGGACCCAGCTCAGCTGTTTCTAGGAAACTGTGAAATAATAAATTTGTGTTGTTTCTAGGCTGCTAAGCTTTGAGATAATTTGTTATGTACCAATAGATAAATAATCAGATTAGGTAATTTTGCATGAATTTATCCATGCATAGAACTTGAAATATAAGTTTTTCTGGTGTTTTCTAAAGACATATTTTCTTCTTTTGGCAGTGCAGCAATTTATCATTAGCAAAGTATAGTTTCTTCATCATCCAGGCATCATCACCCAGATCTAAGAATAATCAAAACTTTTTGAAAACTTTTTCAGTTTTTTTAGTATAAAGGAGATGTTAGAGAAATTATTCCATCATATATTATACGTAAAGGTTAAATATGCTCTGATTTATTTATTGTCCTCAGTTTGTTTTCCACATATTCTATTCTATTGTTTCTAAGAGAAGTTGCTTATCTGTGGAACTTTCCATTTCCTATCTCTTGTAGAGCCTTTTTGATTGTTTATTCTGTTTTTGTTTTTGGCACATCTCTGAGATTATTCTTTGACTACATAATCTCTCACCTAGTTTTATGACCACTTTTTTTCTTTGTGAGTCACTACTGTTTTCTTTTGATTTACTGGATGTTTTTCCCTTCACAGTGATATATTAGCATTTCTTCTTTTGCTTTATGTAATTAAGAACTTGTATTCAAACAAGACAAAGCAAAACAAACTACAACTGAAACAAACAAACAAGCAAAAACGCCACAAAGACTACCAAGACTTTAGGGGATACTATTATACTTCAACAAAATCACCTCAGCACAGTTGTGTTACAACACAATAGCAGATCATTTGTAAAAACAAGAAACTCAAGAACAGCTTTTTTAAAGGAAAAATAATTGAATATAGCTAAAGTTAATAGAATTTATAAGTCACAAAACCAGCATCATTAACCTAGAATTTCTGTCTCTAAACCTTCATGAAAGAAGTAGGTGGTCAATATCTTGACTAGGAAGAGAATCATGGGATCAAATAAAATATGCTCAGTTTTCAACAGGTGAGGATTGAAAACAGAGAGAATCTTATTAATTTAAGATAGTTTCATCCTAGAAAGAAAGCAATTACTGTGCCCTTTTCTCCTATTGGTGAGTTACACTGCATCTGTATATAATTAAATGTTTACTGTAATCTGACCTAAACCCTTCATCTCATTAGATTCCTGAAAGAAAACTACTGTATCCTCCCCATCCCCTGCCCATCATTTAGTAATATGTGTTTCTGTGTATAACTACACCCTGGAGCTTAATTATGTCTTAAGTATTGTGTCTTAATTATGTCTTAAGTATAATGCAAATCAAATTATTATTTGTCCTTGGAAGTCCATCAGATGTAAGGAAATAAGAAAAGGAAAACAGCAGAATGACTTTTCAGTCCTAAACAACAACAAACATCCTACTTACTTTCTTTTTTCAAGTTATTTTCTGCACAGGAACTAGCTCTCAATTCAGTAGATGCACTCTATTGTAAATTATTAACATCCTGATGACATGCATGTTCAAGTGTTAGTTTGAGCCAAATGAAATTGCAGATTTCTTAAGTGAAAAATTGTTTAATAGCAGTAACTTTATATTGCTTAACCTAGCAGGATACCTGATTTTCAATTATTCTTTTAAGAAATGTTAACCTACGTTTGGGTTATTATTCACTTGAAAGGAGCTATTTGTTTCCCACATTGTTTTTAAAATCCATTGAACACCTTTGCATATGAGATTTTATCTTTTCCAAACTCATTTATAATCATACTTTTCAGCATATTCCAGACTTGAAACAACACAATATTATATATAACACCAACTAGATTACCTCTTGACCCAGGTGTGGACCTGTGCTGGTGTAGGTTTACATTTGTGTTTCAGTTGTCTGTAATTTTCTATGAGAACATAAATCAGCCTTTTAAAGCCAGGATTGAATTTCTCTTGTGATCAGTGGAACATTTGGTCAAGCTGATTTTTTTTTTTAATTACAGATATAGAATATGCTCACTGTAAAAAACTTAGTATGTATAATTGGACCAAATGGAAAAAATGAAAACCAATTTCTACATAGAATACCTAGGTTACTATTCTGATGTATGCTCTTCTAGTTTTTCTTCCCCTATATTATATTTACATAAATCAGCATATGCACTTGTATCGTATATTTTGTGTATGTGCATGTATGTATATACAATTGCATAGCAAAAAATAAATGGTTGGTGAGCCTGTTAACATGTTCTCTTTATGAATTCTTATTACTGTAGTATCTTCTACTCCTCTGCATCTATGGACATTTTGAGGCAAACACTCACCTATTCTCTCACATTGTTTTAGAAACATGAGTATTTGTAGATTCCTATAACACAAGTACACAAAAGTGTGCTTCGACTCATGTAAAATCAAACATAATAGAAATGAAGCTTTGTCTACTAAGTTAAAGACAAAATAGAAATTAGCTGGCTACTTAATTCAATAAATAAAGTAAAAGTAGAAAAATTCCCAAATAATTTAATTACTTCTCAATGAATGTGAAAAAAACAATTGTTAAGACTACAGTTTAATTTGGACTAGGCAAACCAGTGTTTCCCAAAATGCTTCATAAAATGCTACTTTAGTGGATCATTTTTAGGTGTAATCGAAAATACGGAGTTCAAAAACCAAATAATTTTGGACATATTCAGTTATCTTAAGCAGGTTATTTGTTGTTGTTGTTTGTTATTGTGTATTTTTGTTTGTTCTTAACACAGATATTCTCAGATCTTCTAATATGCTAATATACATTGCAAATATCCAATAATAGAAAGTAGGATACAATATTTTCCCAAATTTTGGTCCATGGAACTCCTCCACTTCTTTTATTTAGAAGAACTGACAAGGGTTTCAATGAACAATTCCTGACAAATGCTTGTGTACAAATATCAGAAATGATTTTCCTTGAATGTTTAGCACGTTGTTTCTTTTAGCAGCCTCTATTTAGTGGTCTATGTAAACTAGATTAGAAGCCTTGTGCAAATTTTCTAACTTGATAGCCTCACATGCCTTTAAACTCTTTAATTTCAGTGATCTTTACCTTTCTGACTCTTTAGTCCCCAAGGTATTTGGATGTTAATTTCCACGGCTTAATCTTAAACTCTGAAATATTTTTCTTTTATCACCTCCTCTATTCTTCTTTCACTTCTTTACTTGACTGAACAAATTCCCAATTACTAGACATCGGTATTTCAATGCACCTCTTCCTTTTTTCTTCCTCTTTGGTTTTATGAATATAACCAGTCACAGCTCTTCTTAAAGTCATTATAAGGGATAGCCAAGGCTTAAGGCCACTGCTCTGTGAATTTTCTCTTAGTTATAGAAACTAATTTTTCAATTCTAACAATACCTCAAAATCAGCAAATCAGAACCTTTATTTTTTAATCTACTCTTGGTTCTACTAAGTCCCAATCAATTTACAATTTTATATACCTTTTGTCTCCTTCCTCAACCATAACCCAAAGTTTCAAACACTTTCCTACAGTTAATACTGCTGAATATCTCTCCTGTCTTTCCCTTTGTAATCCCAAGAGCAGCCACCATTTAGTACCTCATTCGCTCCTAGCTACACTTTTGCAATAGCATCTATTCCGTGTGTCCTTCCAGAATAATAGTCTCAAAAAAGGTTTTGATCATGTTATAGCCAATTTATTGACTATTTAAATTAAATACAAGCAAATGCAACACTTATATATCACTTTTGCCAAGTCTATTTCCTTTAGCCAGGCTAGACTGGCTCAGATCTCTTGTTCATTTGTTAATCTTTGTATTCCTTTGCTTATGCTTTTTCTCTCTACCTACAGCTTTCTAAGTCCTTCAGGGTCCAAAATAAGATCTTTGACATCATGCACTTAGTTTCAAATCTGACTATATTATCATGGGAAATTTGCTTATCCTCTTTTAGCCTCAGTTTTGTTTTGTTTTTTTAATCTGTATGTTTGAAGTGATAATATCTATCTCACCCTTGTGCAGTTGAAATGAGATAATGATTGCAAAATCCCTTGTTAAATATAGATCCTCAAAAATGTTAGGTTCCTTTCCTAACTGATTTTTGCTTCCATATAGGTTTTCTTTAAAATTCTGTCATGTTACTTTTTATCATAATTATCACTTCCACTCTTTCATGGCTGTATGTCTTGCTTCTTCAGTAAGCTCTTAGAGACTGCACCCATCTTGAATCATACTTCTTTTGTCTCCACCACAGTATATAACATGTATTATATTCATTGTTAGGATCATCAAATATTAGTTGAATGGATTTTGCTATATAAGTTATAAAATCTTCTATTGAAGTACAAACTAAAATCTTGAAAATTTAAATTGTGAAGGATTTCATGTGAGCTCCTAATCTGTAGATGATGAAAAAAAGTCATCTAACTTTTGGTATTTAAAAAGAAAACACAAAAGGGAGGAAGGAAGAGAGGGAGGAAGGGAGAAAGAGAAGAACAATTAAAATCTGGTTTTTGAAAAACAAAATGTATATACAGTTTAAGATGAGAAACTGATATGAAAGAGCTAGAAAATGAGTTTTATTCTCTGCCTACAACATTAACAGCATGGTAATGCTTGGAGGAAAATACTTTGATATGCCTTAGTTTCAGCAACTCTAAAATGCAGGTAAATTCACTTTTAACTCTCTTCCATGTGAGTTATGATGGTAGGACAATATCATATGTGGAAATGTTTTGAGACTTTTGGAAAGTTTCAAAGAACTGCTATATATAAAGTGAGATCATCATTGTGTATACTGTAAATATTGTATAGATGTGTTTCTTACAGATTTATAATATTAATTTATTCTTATAACTTCTTATTAGTCGTGATTTCATATTTACATGGCATTCATTATACCTGATATGATGTACTCTTTCTTCCCTGACTCTCTTGATGAATGTGCTCCCTGAAGTTCAGGTGTCTCCAAGTTCAGGTGTCTCCAAGTTCAGCTGTTTCACCCGTCCCTAAAGGCTGTGTGTACTAAGTGTCTAAAGCTCAAGATGTTTTTTTATAATTAGAGTACAGTAAGCTCTCAATTATCTATGATAGTGGGTTACTGGGAGAGCCTATATAAACATATTGGTTTGGAGATTTGTCACTTTGAGTAAACTTTCCCAGGGTGTCCCCTGGGAGTGGCAGAAAGGGTAGGGTGAGAGGAACAGGCAGGCTGACTCCTCACAATGACTGGAGCTCCAGAGGGTGGCTCAACAGATAACTTCTGGAATGTCCCTGTGTCATTCCACCCTCGAGGATGAGAAGACTGACAAAGCTGAGAGCCTCTAGCAACAAACATTTGTTGAGCAAACGAGTGAGTGAGAGGATTGACTTGGTGTGGCTCCAGCAGGGGAGAGGTCTCTTCTTTTACTTCCATCCCAAGTTTGGAGTAAATAAATGCATGCTCTAAAGAAAGACTGTGGTACTGCAAACTCTTATCTCAGGAAGCTAGACTTCCATGAGAGACATTTCTGTCATATGTTCTGTAAAATATATTCACGGCAACAAGGCAACAAATAATAACGAAATATTTTTAAATCAATGCTAAATATGGAATATTACTTCTTTAAAGATTGTACAATATTTATGACATTCAGAAACAATATTTCTGGGACTTCCCTGGTGGCACGGTGGTTGAGAGTCTGCCTGCTGGTGCAGGGGACATGGGTTCAAGCCCTGGTCTGGGAAGATCCCACATGCCGCGGAGCGGCTGGGCCCGAGCACCACAACTACTGAGCCTGCGCTCTAGAGCCCACGAGCCACAGCTACTGAGCCTGCATGCCGCAACTACTGAGGCCTGCGCGCCTAGAGCCCATGCTCCACAGCAAGAGAGTCCACCGCAATGAGAGGCCCATGCACCTCAGCGAAGAGTAGCCCCCTGCTTGCCACAACTAGAGAGGGCCTGCACGCAGCAGTGAGGACCCAGCGCAGCCAAAAACATAAATAAATAAATAAATTTATGAAAAAACAAAACAAATCAATATTTCTTCTGTTCCTTTGGAAACTGCTGTTGATTTTCTGTAGTAGATACATTGAAAATTGTAAACTGTTTATTGAGACGGGAGAAGGTGCACGCCTTCTAATCGTACAACCAGTTGTCGAATGATTGATTCATTTGAATTCAACCAATATTCATGAAATACTTGTCAGTTCCAGGCGTTTTCTAGTTACTAAGGATGAAAAGGTAAACAAGATACTTCACCTGTCCATTTGTTGCTTCTGTGGGTACGTTGGTATGAGTTGCAGAGAGATTTGATCCCAGGCTCTAACTCTTCCAAGGCTACATGACACTTTTCTATCAGTTCTGTTTTGGTTTTTTTTCCAAAGAAGGAAATGACACTAAGATAAATATTCTTAGACTGTTATAATTGGGACAGTAAGTGTTACATAAACACAGACTGCGAATAATCCACTTTCCTAAAGGCAACATGTGGAAAGAGAACTCTATTGGGAATTCAAAGGTCTGAATCTCAGTTATAATTCCACCATTAACTATCTATAAAACTTCAGCTGTCTGGAACTCTGTAATATGAGATGTTTGGACTACATGGACCCTTAAAGTTGTCTCAGACTCTAACTGCAATTAGACCATAATAAAAGAAAGATGGGATTTTTGAGAACTACATGGATGACAAAAAGCAATGGGACATGGAATATGAGGATTTGGTAGAGTGAAGAGTTTAAGGAGGTTCTGAGGATTCCAATTTGGGTAACCTGTGTCTGGGTAAAAGTTTTAGAGAGGTTAGTTAACTGCTAACTCCTTCAAAATACAGGCGAACTGAGGAGAAAGCAGCAGCCAGGATGATTCATATATTTGACAATTGAACACTAATTGCCTAAGAAAACTATAATCAATCTTTTTTTTTTCCTTTCCCTGACTTGTGTGATCTTGTTCTACCCATCTAGGAAAATTCCACTGGCATATGCATAAAAACTCATTACTCACTTAGCATGGAGTAAGCATACACTCTTCAAGCCTCATTTAATTTGTGTCTACAAGGAATGATGAATGCTCAGCATGGGCTCTAATTATGATTTTAAGATAGTGGAGTAAAGCATAAAATAGTGACCACCCATGATCCTAGCTAATGGTGGTATTAAGTACAATAAGGTAGAGACAGAGACTTACAGAGCCAGTTTCAGCCAAGCTTCCATGGTGACTGAGGCCTACACAGAGTGCTTGTAAAAGTCTATTTGTAATGACACAGCACTGCATCAAGGCTTTAAAGTATTTAACTCTCATCACACCCTCTAACTGCATTATATACGGAAAGTTGCTTATTTATTTATGTGTGTATATGTGAAAAGCTGAAAGATTTTAGTTCAAAATAAGTAGATCATTTTATCTTTTTATAGTATTTTGGGATTCTTCATCCTGAATCATTATCATTGATATTTTGGTTATAATGTAATAGCCATGTAATTTTTTTCCTATACTATTTTTATCACTTGTATCTCCAAATATTAATTGCTAAAAAAATCTTTTTAAAAACTGTATCATCGAGATAGAGGTCAGAGCTGTTCTCTTTCCAGTTGTATCATAAACATCATCTAATTCCTCACGTGCCAAAGTTACAAATTGCCTTCTCTCTAGCTCAGCTTAAGTGAAGTAACATTAGAGGAAGATGGTCAGCAATCCCCTGCTTCCTTTGGAAACTGGGATCTTGATTATGTCTTTCTCGATGTTGTCTGTTATGAAATAATAGTTGTAAGGTAAAATGTACTATACATAGAATAATGCATATTTGCTCAATAATGTTTTTTGAGAAATAAAAGAAACACTTCATGTGATAGCATCTTTAGCCAAAAATTATATCACTTTCTTATTCTGTTATAACAGGAGTGTAGGTCTGTCTTCCTGTTAAGAGCTCCTAAATTGTTCTAAGTCACGAAGCATTAGAAATTATGACTCCTTCTTATGTATATAAAATGCGGGTTTTCATAAAAAGTATTTATGAACTTGATCTCTATCTTGAAAAAACAGAGAATGTAAACATTCTGCACCTCTCTTTTGTAATAACTTGATTCCTTAACAATTAAATATTACTGGAAATTAATTTTTCCTGAAAAGCAGTCAGATGTTTTTGACAAATCGTCATTTGGTGTCTGAGAGATAGTCTTCACGACACATAAGTTACTCACACCAACATCTCTTAACTTTGAAAATTCCATGGTCTATTCTAAGATTCTTGGAAATTTTTGCTCCCTTTAACTGTCTGTTCTGTGAATAGACAGTCCCTTCATAATTTGTCTCAATGACCAGATATGGTGCAACTTTATCTTATTTTTATTAAAATTTTGGTTGTTGCTTCAAATTCAGTATAAACATGTAGTTATTATATTTCATTTCATTGCTCTATTTCTGTCTTTTTCTTCCACACAAAAATTTTTAATTTTCATGCTGGATTGTAGTCAAGTATGTAAAGTGAATTTTTATGATGTAGCACAAACTGTATAAATAAATACATAGCTGAAATGGCAATGGGATGAATAGATAGACACTGTAAATAATCCCCAAAAACTCACAGCAAAAACTACAGCATAACCTACTCTTCAACCTGGTGGGCATTTAAATTTTTTGACAAATAAAATGATGCATACTTCTTTTATTACCCTTAGCATATTAAAAAGTAATAAGATCAAGAATATATTGTTATAATAATACTTGCTATAATAATAAAAGCCTACTTATGTCAAGTGCCATGCTAGGTATTTTTTTTAATTAATTTTTATTGGAGTATGGTGACTTTACAATGCATGCTAGGTATTTTTCATGCTACATCACTTATCCTTAAATTATTACAAAAAGTCAGATATTATTATCTCTGTTTTCTAGTTGAGGAAATTCAGGCATGAAATGCTTGAATAACTTAACTAAACTCATGTAGGAAAAAAGGCTGGAATCCAAATTGAACTGAATAGATCTGGCTTCTTGAATAAAAAGTGTCTTAGCTATTTTGTAGAAGAAATCATATTTAATTTAAGCCTGTAAAACACAACACTTTTGGATAGTTTATTATTCTTAATATGCAAGCCTACTTACTGGCCTGTTTGAGGAAAAAAGTATAAGACACATCAAAAATATCTGCAGTACTTATATGGCAACAGTAGTCCACACAATAGTCTAATTTCTTCTATCATTTTTGCCTCAGAATAAGCACTATTTAAAAAATGAGACAATAAGGCTTCTGTCCTTGGGCACCTGCCATCTCTGGAGCTAACTTTTAACAACTGTCTGTTTCCAGATTTCCTTTGGCTTCTGACCCTAGAACTGTTTCTGTCTTTCCCAAGCCAGTGACCTCTCTTGGTCATTTTGAGAATTCTTGCACTTCACATCCTTTCATTTTTGCTTGGTAAAGCCTTCAGTTACTCACCATCTCTGTTAGAATTAATAAACTGCAATTGAATGTCATTGCTTTGGAAACATTCAGGTAGCTATTTTAAAGCACAAAAGTTGCCATCTAGACCTCCTCAGTCAAATTCTCCAGGGTGAAATTTAGGAATCTCTATTTTTAACAAGAACTCTTTGTGATTCTGTTGTGGAGACAGCTTTGGGAATTACTGCAGAAAGCTTCATGGCTCAGAATGGCCAAAAAAGTTAAATTTCCAACCCAGGGCATGTTCCTCCCTAGTTTGACCTACTTTTGAATTATAAATCCCGGTTAGCATTACCACCCTTCATCCCGGGAAATTGCTGTTCCTCTCAATATTTGACATTTGTCATGTTATAATCCTTTGGAAGATGACCTCAGGAGTGAGTGGTGTGGGTGAATGCTGAAAAGGGGATATATAGCCTTCCTGTCCATCTTTGAGCTCTTTCCCCTTAAGGTAATTTATCTTTTCTGTCAATACTTGAAAAGCAAAAAAATTATTGGCAATCACTGTGTCAGATAGCTGCACTTACTAGAGGAGTGATTCATGAAACTCGTATACATAAAATGTAACGCTAATAAGCTTTTCAAAATCTTAGTTTCAGTTCTGAAATGGTATAAAACTTTCTCCACTGTCTTGTGTGGAGTATGACGAATGCTACTTAGAGTGAAAAATAAACTTTAAAAATAGGATTCAGAATGGAAAAACCTTACCTTGAATATACATCTGTATAAGTGCCAGTGTATTTGTGCTGAGTGATAGACAGTTATGATATAATCTTTCCAAGATATTTAAATTATACAATGGAAATAATTAATTTATAGAAAGGGAAAGAAGTAGTGTTCATTTTGAATATAGTATGTAAGCGTATTTTACTCAAGGATAGAAGTTTCACTTTTTTTCATTACTTACAATAATAGTTAACATTTACAGAACAACTTTCATGTTCAGGGAACTGTGCTAGCCCTTTGGGTTATGAATCTGATTTTACTAACACTTTTTTTTGGTGAATACTAGGTGCTAATCTCTATTAGACACTAGAGCAATATAAAAATAAATAATACAGGCTCTTTTCCTCTCCATCTCTATGTCCAGCATAGTTTTTCTGTTCTGGAAACACAAATGATGTTCTTTTTTCCTGGCCATATATTGTTTAGCTAATGTAACCATGACTTTTTTGTCTATCAGGACTGGTACTAACAGCCCTACAGCCCTGCCCTGACTAATTTGGAAAGAAATGATAAGAGTGAAAATGTTGGGAGAGGCAGAGTTTTGAGTTTTAACTCCTCTTTTGTCAGTTAGTGGGCTACTTTAATTTAACCTTGTGTAGACTCTGCCAGAGATAAAAAAGAGAATAGAGCCAAGAACAATAAATGTATATCTAACATGTGTTGTGCATGTACCAAATCCATTGAATACATTACCTTACATAACTTAACCTAGCTTAAAAAAAAACCTTAAGGATTATCTAATTTATTTTTTAACTTTTCTTTTTCTTAAAGCTTTTAATTTGTTATTAGCCCTAAAACTATGATAAATATCATAGTTTGTGTGTGTTTTCACAAAACTTTGCATTTGTTTTTTCACAAACTTTGGAATATATATTTTTTAAATTATTTTATAGGTAGGTATCTGACATCCTGGGATTCAAATGGTTTGCTTACAGCACTCAGGCTTTCTGTTCCCAGTTGGCTGACCTTGTCATTACTCATCACTCTAGCTGTTTGGTGTTCATGAAGGTCTCTGGAAAGCCTCAGCAAAGAAATGAGTCAGGGGGTATTCTATTTTATACAAAAAACATTTTTAATGTGTTTAAATTATAAATATTATATATATATATGTATTATATATACATATATATATATGAAGCATATTGTGCCCCAAATTATCACTTTAATATAAAAACCCAGCAAAAATTATGCATCTCCATTTTTATACGATTTGCTTTCTGGTATGCATGGGTTTTTTTAAAACAGGGTTGGTCTATATACATTTTTAATTCCTTTCTTTTAAACTAGAATTTCACTGTTGTATGGTCTTATAAACATCAGAATTAATATTTATAAATTTCTCACACAAATAATACCTCAGAATTTACCTAATAATTTGTCTATTATTGGACTTTTAAATTGTTATTATTCATAAAACTATAAAACCTAAATGCATATGTGTTTTCCTAACTTTTGGAATACTTTCTTGCCATTTATTATGAACAACAGGAGTACTGACTGAAAGCTGTGAATAATTGAGAGTTGTTGATAGATACCAATATTCGCAAGTTACTTTCCAATGTTAGTTATCGCAATTGCCTTAAGTAAATCTAGGTGACTAGCAGGCCATTTCATTTACAGTTGACCCTTGAACAACACGTGGGTCAGGAGCACGGACCCCCAAAAGTTGAAAAATCTGTGTATAACCTCACAGTCTGCTCTCTGCTATCCACAGTTCCATATCCTCTGATTCAACCAACCGTGGACCATGTAGTACTGCAGTACATATTTAATGAAAAAAATCTGCATGTAAGTGTAGTGGACCTGTGCAGTTCAAACCAGTGTTGGTCAAGAGTCAACTGTATTCTACTTCCAAAGTGAGAAGTTCTTCAGTAATCTGAGTGGTGGGACCCGTACGTGGTAATAGCACAAAGTCTAATAAAATACACAGCCAAATCAATGGAATGGTATAGGAAGTCCAGAAATAGACCCCAAATACATACCAGAGATTGGTTCACCAAAGAAAGGTGGGACAAATTTATTTGGTAAGTGATGTGGGATAACTGGTAACTATCAAAAAAAACTCTTTCTACTTCTGAACATTGTAACAAACTGAATTTCAGATAGTTCAAATATTTAAAAGTAAAACATAAAATATAGTATAAAAAAGACATGATAGAAACTTATTTTTAAAATTACTTATCACGCAATGGAAAGGCCTTTTTAAGAATAACCAAAAACAAGAAAAAAACCCTCATGTGTTATTAATGAGAAAAATCCATAAATTCAAATTCAAAAACATTTTTGCATTCAAATAAAATAAAAAAGACAAACAGCACACACCGTGGGAGGGAGGAGTACATTTCCAACTCAGTTCTTAAAGAGTTAATTTCCATAAAGAATAACCAGCAATGTTTGTTAAATTTTAAAAAAATCCATTTGTCACTCTTTGACACATTTCTACATCTAGTAATCTAGCCTCACAGAAATGCATTGATGGGATAATAGTAAATGATTGTTTATAATAGTAAATGATTGGGAGACACAGAAATGCCCATCAAAAGAGGAGTGGTGAAATAAAATTATGATAATTGATATAGTGAAATTCCCTGCTGCCATCAAACAGAATAAGGAATCTCTACATGAATGATGTAGGAATATATATGTATAGATCTGTATATGCATAGATTATCTCTAGAACAATAAATAACAGTGATATTTCTGAGGAGGATATCTGGGTAATTAGGCCATGGGACAGAAGGGAGACTTACTTTTCATGGTGCACATTTTTTGAGTAGTTTGAGTTATAGTAATAATAATTTGAATATCATGTGTCTATTTTACTTGAAAATAAATTCAGTGGTATTACACATGCATTATATATACATATGAAATGTAAGGAAAGACTTAGTCTTTTGTAAAAAGGTGTCTGATATTTCTATTTAGGAAAAATATAATATTTAAGTTGCTTTTTTTAAAATATGAAGGTAATCATTTAGTTTTTCACTTCCTGATATGGAACTATTAATTATGAAACCTACAAATTGTGATTCTCAATTCCAACAATTGTTGAAAACACAAATTAATGCTAGATTAACAAAATGACTATTGTATGTTTTCTCTCACTATTGAGATACACTGGCTAAGAAAATAGTGTTAACTTATTTCTATGTGTCATTACTGAACATTATATACAGTCTTTTAATAGAGTAATTTCATGGTCATTTATAGAAGGAGCAAATGAGTTTCCTTAATTTTCAAATGATTTAGTTATCAAAGACAGTCATAATTAAAGGCCTATTTTGAGAAATAAGGGTAGTGACAAACTGAATAATAGCAAGTAAGATTTACACTTGAGTATTTTTACATTAAAATGGATTTCATTCTAGAAAGCAACATACCAGGCCATAAAACCAGCTATCCAATGTAAAAGTGAGGACATACTTTCATGACAGATTGAAACAAATATGTATGAAACCTAACAAAAAGTTTTGTTAGATCTTTTTTGTCATATATATTGTCATGAAACAATATCTGATCTTAATTTGTGTGAGTTAGCTCAGCAATTATATAATTTCAAGTGATACAAAATTTATTTTTAATATAGCCAAGTAACACACCCAGAAAAACAAACAATATCTCATGAAAGAATACAACCATTCCTTTTATTATTCTGGATCAGTTACACTTGAAGAAATTATTTGTACTTTATATTTGTCATATCAGGTTATTAAACCAATCAGGTAGTATGAAATGAAATAGCCTAATATTTAAAAGAAATCTATGTTAAAAGGTTTTCCTTTGTCACTAGAAAAATATTTTAAATCAAACAATAATCCTACTTAGAAAAATTATGAAATGCAGCCACAGAAATATATTTTGTCATGTACAATAGGTGTTTAAATAAATATAAAAATAAAATTTCAATGGATTAGAATAGCTTCTGCACGCTGAGAGGCCATTTATGTTTTTAATTAAAAAGAAAATAAAATAGATATTTTTAAAAGAGACTTTGAAGTTATTTTGTGTGTCTACCACTTAAAATCTAGTTCTATAAAATATAATTTTTCTTACATGCAAGGGATGCAGAGGAAAATACCATAATTTAACCATTGAGGGGCTTTAAAAAAAGACAATATTTCCATTGTTTTAAATCAGTAACTCTGTGAATTAAAAGTAAAATAGAAAATTGACACTACCTTAAAATTTTTTCATAATAACCCTAAGATTTAGTGCTTTCCCCAAAGAATATATAAGTAGAATTACTGTTAATATTTTGTCTTCTAAAGTGCATATTTCTGTATAAAATGCACAAGCATCATTTACCATGTATGGAAATAACTTTTTTAACAGGTTACAATCTTCTAAAATTTAGCAATTCAATTCCAAAACTGAGTAGGGGCAAAGAGGTTGTTGTAGGGAATAAGGTCAACAAGATAGAAGACAAAGTAATACAATCAAAAATACATTGGGGGAGGGAAGTTAGATAAGTACATAAATAAACATAAGCTAAGCTAGAATATAAATGTTCCTCTATGAAAAATACACTGAAATATTTGTGGGTTCAGAGATTTACAACAGGTTGAATGGAACAATATATGCTTTATAGAAGAGATAACATGTTAAAAACCTGAAATGGGTGGGATTTCAGTGTATAGCAGATGGAGGAAAAAGACATTGCAAGTGGGAGGATGAACAAGGCACAGTCAATGAAAATCTGTCTTGTTATAAGAAAGATTAGTCAGCTTTGGTTTGCTACTTCTAGCTGCATATAGCAATTTCATAGTTAACCTGTCAGGTTACTCAAGAATTTATAAACATTTTATTTTAAAGCCTCTATAAATAATTAAAACATTAAGGTTTCTATCAAGTTATAAATTCATAATATAAATTCTCACTTAATTTGATAAAGAACAGCTCAGTATCCAGAGATGAGTGCATCGTATTTTAGTATTTTTATTTGTATTATTACTCTAAATTAGAGATTCACCATGGTAACTGATGATTTAATATTGTAATGAATCAAAAGCACAAATACATTTGTATATAACTAAAGAACAAATAGAAATTCTAATGTGAATTTAAAACTTGATGGTCTTGCTTTCTGACAAGAGTTTTTAACATTATCTACTCTAAAAATATAGAATTGGCCCCTAGAATGCATCACTGTGCTTAACTGTATAAAGGCAGACATTAATGCAGTTTCTAAAATGAAATTATCTGTCTAGTCCTGTTTCTTATCAGAACCTCTTTTGAATTCAGATAATTAATCAAATTATATAGCAGATAACAATGTTCTTTTCATTATTTTCTCACTAAAGAGTAATACAAAGAGATTACTTTCACTTTAGAAAAACATTACGATTGGTTTATCTTTGATGATGATCTTCTGAGTTTAATCCCCAGTAGTGAACAATAAATATCTCAATAGCTTACCATAGTGCTGAATGATTTAATGGGATATTAGGCAAATAAACTTCCCTTTCTCAGATGACTATTCAATTCCCTTCTTATTTCTTTTAAATTAAACCCATGTTAGTGTTATTACTTACTGTTTATCACCTTAGTTTCCCTAGAATGGAAATTCCTACTTTTCTTACCATCCAACTTCAAATGAGGCCTTCAGCAATATCTTGGCATGAAAAATAATAACATTAGATGTTCTCCAAAAGTGAAATATTAAGAAAGTTCTAAATATCTTCCCAAAGATAGGTGAAATCTGGGGGATGGAGAAGTTTTAAAATAGATTAGGAAACTGAGTTAAAACATACACTACAGTAAACATAAGGCTAAAAGGGAAGAAATGAGAAATACTGGGAATCTTAACCAATATCCACATATTAAAACTAAGTAAAATAATATTTCTACTTACATGTGCACTGACATATGGGAAAGGTGTTAGCTAAAGAAAAAATAAACTGCAGCTGTATTCATTGAACAGTACAATAAAACAAACTGTTTTCAATATGATATCTGTTCAATAGCAAGAAATAAAGAAGGGAAAGAAGCAGGAGAGAAGAGAGAGAAAGAGAAAGGAACTTCCTAACTAAAAATGAAGCAAAACCAAGCCTCTTCTGGCACTGTAATGACTGTCAGT
The DNA here is from genome assembly GCF_059928025.1 of Delphinapterus leucas. NCBI lineage: Eukaryota > Metazoa > Chordata > Mammalia > Artiodactyla > Monodontidae > Delphinapterus > Delphinapterus leucas. The sequence continues at coordinate 69,067,772 of NC_143139.1, forward strand.
CAAGATAGGATCTAAATAATCTATTCAATTTGTTGAATATTTACTACCACGCTTGAGGGTGGGGTAGAGAGTAGAGCTAGCACTTTTTTTTTTTTCAGTTTGCACCTTAGATGAAGTACGACAAAGATAATCTGAATTATAGTGTAGCAGAATAAAAGATTTTTGTCCATATTAGGTCCTATCTATATGTTCAGAGACAAAATGCTAATATTAATACTTATGGCACATAGAACTCTATTTTACCCACACGAAGGACCCCAAGTTGCATCCCTTCAACCTTTGTAGATAAGGTATAATCTAACAGGACTAGGACCCTGTGATTTTCTCTGTAACCCACGCCATATCTCATTCAAGGAATGAAACTGCACAGACCATTGGTCTGACCAAAGTTTTGCATATCAGAGAGAGAAAGCACATACATATCCCTTAATAATTTTAGGCTTCTATACTCCTCTCTGATCCACTGCTGGTATTTGTACATGTCCCAATAGCAACCCTTCCCACTTCCTGTCATCTAGGCCTAACAGGTAGAGGGGTTCAGGAAGTAACAGAGATGATACACATTCTAAATATCAATGAAAAGAATCAGAATTTGAATTAATACAGTTACAATATAGTAGCTGTCATGTACTTTACAGATTATAAAATTCCAATGATACATTGTTGAAAAATATATAACAGTACATTTTAATTTTACTTGTTCATGTGTATAGTTTCAATATATTGACTAATATCAAGAATTAGTTTGCAGTTTGAATAAATCATTTCTCACAGAAGCTATGAGATGATAATTCCCATCAAATTATTTCTCTGTTATATACCTGCAAGCTATTTGTGCTGCATTCTTAATAAAGAGTTCATTGTTTGAACTTGCAATAATTAGGTCACACTGGAACTCTTAAATCAAAAACAAACTTACAAAATTCTCTAGTTTTTATTAACTACCGAACACTTTAACATGATTTACATTTTTTTGCAGAATGGAATATTTAACGTTTCCTACTAAATTAAACAAACGCTAACATTAAAGTAGGTCAGACAGAAGCCATTCAAATTATGTTGACAACAGCACCATATCTCCTACAGTTGTTTCTGAGTCCTGACTGTGGTTAGAGCTGATACCAGTGTCCGAGTCTGTGTCATTTGAATACATGTTAAATACTCTTTGAGTAAAAGGAGGAACCTCCCCACTGCTGGTAGGGACCTCAGATTCCTTTCCTCTGTTTTCTTTTAGCTGGCATTCATCTTTGTTGCTAATATGAAGGGAATTGAACTCCTTGGCCAGGAGCTCATATTCTTTAGCTTTCATCTGAAGCAATGAGTCACTGTATTTAATCTCTTTCTGGATGCCACTCAAGTAAGAGTGGATTTTCAAACCAGCTTTCATGCTTTTCTCCAAATCACACTTAACACTTTCTAAATTAGAGCCTTCAAGTTCACTTGCAGCTGCCCCTTCTGCATCTTCATTTATCTCTGTGCAAATACTTTTTACCTCTTGTTCTATTTCGGCAGAGAGCTTATCAATGAGCTTTCTATAATATGTTAGTCGTTCCTCCAGCTGTACAATTCCATCACTTTCTCTCAGGTCCTCCAGAATCTGGTTTTCATCATACTCCAAGCCTAGTTTTTGCTCAACTTCACCGAAACTGGGCATCAAATATGCATCCTGGACATAATTTTCTCCATCATTTTCTACCCGGTTGAGGTGGAATTTAGCTTCACACTTTTCAATTTCCAGATCCAGCTCTTTCATTCTCTTGACTTGTTGATGAATAGTGTGATCCTGGGAAATAATCAGATGAACTAATGTCTCCATACTATCTCGCTCTTGGGAAACTGTGTCCTGCTTAATTTTAGCCAGTTTCCGGAAAGTTTTTCTGACTATTCTCTTTTGCTTATCTGGTGGTAACGTCTTCATGTAATTTGCTGGGCTGAGCTCCCACAGTTTTTCTGTGTTTTGCATTAATTTGGCTTCAGCTGTCCGCCACAAGGGAGCTGGAAGAAAAGCATCTGCTTTAACCAAAACAAACTGCATATTAGGCTGCTCATCCCCCCATGCTTTCCAAAGCTTCAGGATTCTTGTTAGTGGGGGAAGAACCCGTTCAGAGCCTCTCCACTTTTCTATGATGCAGTAATCACTGGGCTTCCCCAGAAGAAATCGTTTCTCTCCAAATGTAGTCTCGTGTTCCTCAAGCAAAGCCTGGATGATGTCAGCAGAGGTGGTGCGTTTGGTTAGCCCACAGACAATCTTCTCTTCTTGGCAAACCCAAACCACAATTTCTTTCTCTTCTGAATCCATGTCTTTAGTTGGAGATCTGAAAGAAAAACAAAGTACATTATATTACTGTCATCACCTGTGTATACTCAGAAAGATGATTTAACTTTAATACCCTTTCTAGATTTTACCATTAATGAGAGATGCATTTTGAGGTTGAGACTACATAAGAATCAGAAGTTTTATGGCAAGAAAAAAAAGTTAAGACCATGAAAGATATCTTAATTTCCTTTTTAATTCCTAGTGGGCTCTGGAAAGAGCAAATTGTCATCAAAGACAACAGAGGCTATTTTATCTTTAGAAGTCAGCCACAATATAACTACAGTTAGAACTGGCAGAGTTAAGACAAGAATCAAAGTGGAGATTAATGAGAAGTAGAATAAGACTGTTTTGCTGGAGCCTTAGGACTGGGGAATAACCATGGAAGCATAAGTAGGATGTTATTAAAGTCATAGAGCTGAAAATAGTCCATTACTGAAATTAGTGATTATTTAATTCTACGAGTATTTATTGTATGCCAACCATGTGCCAGACATATCAGAAGATGCTAAACATACAGCAATAAGCAAGGGAGACAAGGACACAGACATAAATGTGTAATTAATATAATATCAGATAGTGGCAAATGCTAGGAAGAAAATTAAACTGAATGAAGGGACAGAGAATTACTTAAGGAGAGGTCTAGTTTATTTAAAGAGCTTAGGAGAGACTTCTCTAAGAAGGTGACGTTTGAATAGGAACATAAATTCACACAGTTAGCAGTGACGCAAGTGAAGATTCAACCCAAGGAAGAAAGCTGGCTCCAGAGTATATTTCTAACAGATACACTATAAAAACAAGTTTACAAGTTTGATGGTTTAGACGTGTGGATTAAATTGGAAAAACATCATTAACTACTTCTAAAAGAGGAACTTCATAACATAAATTCGCTTTTGATAGCAATGGAACCATAGCACCTCATTAGAGCACCCAACTGGTCAAGGAAGGACTTTTCCCAATGGTCGGCCATGGAGAAAAGTATGTGGAAATGTGTTACCTTCTGTGCCTTTTTCTTATTAATCTTGTTCCTGCTTCGATGCAGTAATAAAGGATTTTGACTGGCCTGGATGCCTCCCTTAGCTGACAAAACTCTCATGTATCTAAAAGCCCTACTGCTGTCTCCTTAGAGTAATTCCTACGTCCTGTTCCATTTTCTGGCTCGGGAAACATCAGTTCTGGGTCTGTAGCTAAGGATGACACATGAGTTATAAAGGCTTCAGCTCTACACTGCAGCTGTGAAGACTGGGAAGCAGGGATCAGGGAGTCCTTATGTATACTAGAATAATAATAAGGACCTACATGACAATTCCCCAATACTTCCAGGATCCCCGCTCTAATTGGGATTCTCTTGTTTAGGAAGGAGCAAGTTCTTATATATTACAGCTTCCACTAGAGATCTGCTAGTTTTCAGCTCATGTGGATTATGTAACACTGACAGTCATTATGCACAATCAAGAAAGATATTATTATTTCCATATGACATATGAGAAAATTAGTGCCTTTATTAATAGCCTCACAGTCCAACTGGTTCCAAACCCCTTTTTTAAAAAAGTCTACTCTAAACGTCCTTGTATTTTCTTGAGTCAGTTATTTTCTAAATATTTTGAGGAATTTTTACAACCATCATTCAAACCAGATAATTTTCAAAAACTTCTGCCACTTGACTGAGCATGTTTAAAAGTAATGACCATTCTTTATTGAATGTAGGCAATAAATCTTCCATACCTAGTATAAACTTCATCATGTTTAATTCTACTTTGTAGCAGGCTTAGGATTTTGAAAACTGTGTTTATTTTATAGTATGGTTCCAATTGAGTTTTTATTCATTCATTCATTTGACAAATATTTGCCAAGCACCTCCTCTGTGTTTGACACTGTCATGGAAATGTGGATCATAGAAAGACTTGTATGATTTATTAGACAGTATCCCTGGCTAATTGTGGGAAACACTGCTTGGGTTGGGAAGGAAACACTTACGTGTCAGTTCTAATGCTGTTTCTTATTACATCAGCAGTTCCTAAATGTTAGACTGATGACCCCTGGTATTATTTCATTAAAAAAATTAGAAATATATAAAAGATGCAAAATAAATATTAAAAATAAACCAATTTAGGAATCTTATAGAATCACTACTTTTTCAAAATAATTGTTTTCATTTGGTCCCAGATCCATGTAAACCTAGTCATCTGATATAAGTAAGGAATTTAATTCTAGAGCTGGGACTAAATAAAATGCTCCCTTCCCCACCTTTGAAAATTTACTATCTAGTATAAGTAATGACATCCCCAAACACATATATAACAAAGGTTAAAAATACAAACTTACACTAGATAATTTGGTTTGTTATGTAATATAATGTAACAAACTTCTTACCTAATGATTCAAATTTAGCAGTTGAGACATATAACCTCCAATTCTAATGCAACAAAATAAAAATAAACACATCCATTGCATGACTTAGTGTTTGTTTTGTTTTGCTCTGCTTTGCTTCTGTGTATGTTTATTGGAAGGAAGGGATAAAGATTTTTACTGGATCTTAAACTTCCCAGAGAACATACTATAACCACATAAAGACTGAAAAATCATAAAGCTTTAATTCATATAATCGCATATTCCAATAATTTACTTCTAGTTTCTATTTTTATCCGTGTTTTAGTTCCATTTATAAATAACTTCATTGTTGATCTGATTAGTATTTTTTTTCTTTTCATATTTTACCTTTGCTCACTCAATGTTACTTAATGGTGCAAATTAAATTTTTTTCTGTATATTGGAATATGTTTGTTGATAATTACTATTTCCAATCCAACAAAGTTACTTTTATTTTAGAAATTTCTTGGCTTGCAGCATTCTTGATTTTACTTATGTACATGGTAGTTACTAATATCATCCCCATTTTACAGATAAGGCAACTGAGATAAAGACAGGGTAAGTAACTTGCCTAAAGTCACAAAGCTAGAAAGTAGAAATGTTCCTTCCAACTCTGGCTTTAGATGTTAACCTACAACTAATCCCTGAAAATAAATTACAATAGCCATTATGACTACCCACTCAAAAATATTTCCCAATTTGTGAACTGATGACATTTCAAATGTGATTTTTTTTAATTACTTGAAACTCAGTGCATTTTTCCTATAAAATTAAAATTCCACCTTATATAATCAATGAAATCCCCATTTTGAATGCTTTTAGGTAAAGTATAAATTTGGTTCCTTCAACTCTATCATTCTTTTCTTTTTGAATACCCAGTATAAAGGCAAGTATTGAGAGAGTCCCATGTATCTGATTCTGTAATATTAAAGGAGTAGAGACAAAGAGATTCTCAGCAGATGTAAGGTTAACATGGATGGAGGTTGCAGGAGTGGTTCTCTCTAGATACTATTGGAGAAAGTAACAGCAGGTGGACATTGAGATAGGAGGCTATATAGGAATATGATAGCTGTTCACAAGTATAGGTTATTTACAGTGCAACTGGCTACAAATTGGGAACTGCTTGGATTAGAGAATTCAAAATTTATAACTTCTGTGTTACATTATAGGGTAAAAGCATTTACATAAAAATACTACGTTAATCAAAATAAAGTAACTACCACACTGACATTTAATTCACACCAGTTTAAATTTTTAGGTTAATTTGCTAAATGTTCATGTATACAATTCAAAAGTAGATATGAAAGTTGATAAGCCAGAATTTAATCAGGTCATGGTTTCATATAGCAAGGATATTTTCTTTAACATCCGCTTCAGGGAGGCAGAAACAAAGGAGACATAAAATGTTTTAAAATGCCTTGCATAATGTTACGTAGGGTACCTCAAATTTTGCTTATGATCAAAACACACAAAAACCAATAAAGCTTAAGAAATTTTACCATGAAATAGTATTAACAATTGAATAAGATTATGGCTGTGTTTTGTCTTGATTTGAACTAGTTTGTTTATTTCAAGAATGGTTCATAAGAAAAGAGAAAATGCTCTTGATATCTAAACTGTGACTCCCACCAACACATAACTGTTGTACCCAATCATCTTTAACTACTCTTTAGTCATTGGAAACTGAATTAAAAGTAATTTGAAACACTGTTCAACAGGTTTTACTACACATTCTAAATATATATTATACTACATCTATGATTATTTAGTATACATTATGACATTTCTCATGCACATACTTTTAAAAATTGTGTATGTATTTAAACACTTCATTAAATTTGATAATATTAATATATCCTAAGATTCTCATGGAAGAATTGTCTTGTTGCTTAGCATGCTCTGTTTAATTTATTTTAAAATAGTTTATAATCACAAAATATGTTTGAAAATTATTTACATATACAGAAGAAAATAAAAAACATTCATAATGCTACAGTATCCTTTTTTTTTTTTTTTTTTTTTGCTGTACGTGGGCCTCTCACTGCTGTGGCCTCTCCCATTGTGGAGCACAGGCTCCGGACGCGCAGGCTCAGCGGCCATGGCTCACGGGCCCAGCCGCTCCGCGGCATGTGGGATCTTCCCGGGCCCGGGCACGAACCCGCGTCCCCTGCATCGGCAGGCGGACTCTCAACCACTGCGCCACCAGGGAAGCCCTACAGTATCCATTTTTATCTAATGCTTTAAATTCTTTTTTTTTTCCCTCTGAAACATTAACAAGATTTATTTGTGAAGATTTGCAAAATAGATATGGTGGGAACAATCCTTGATATTTTAAAATATGATTTCATCTTAACTATCACTAATTCATTTTGAATTCTGATAAATCATTTTTTTCCTACTCCCCTGTACCCTTCACTGTAATACTGCAGTATATATATATCTGACTCACATTTCTCACAAGATTCCTTCAAATATCAGATAAGTGAAAGGAAAAGAGTGCTTTGAAAATTGTGAAAAATGTACTGGCTAAATATAGGTTATTAACTCTAATGGTAAAATTACTGTTATTATTACTTAATGCAGAGAAGGGTATAGTGTTTTTAGTATTGTTATTCAGTAACTTTACTGAGCTTGCTACAGTAGTTAACAATATTATTTTATAAATATTTTCCAACCTATCCCACAATATTTGTTCACCTGCTTTGACTAGTCAATATTTTTGCATGTACACTTCCAATATAACACAACTGTTTAGCTAATAAGAGATGTTTAAAAAGATCATTAATATAATCTTTGGATCACAGATGAGATGAGAATACTTTTAATCTTTCTCTGATTTATAGCGCTCTGATTTTGACTGAGTGTGTTAATGAAGCATATTACACTGAAAATAAATATATACATATATTTATATATTTATCTGATTATTCTTCTACAACTATTTCATTATTCAGTTTTTGCCTTTTTAGAGTATCTTCATCAGACAATTAAGAAAATTTATATACCAAATGAAGCTCTTCAACAATGTGTGTCAGCCTCACTTACAGGCACTTTTCCATATTTATTCTGAAATAGAGTGAAATATATGAGAATTTTTGTGAGAATTTTTGCATTTACTCTATTATCAATCAGGAACTTAAAAACATTTCTCCAGTGATAATTAGTTTTAGTACCACAAAAACACACAGAATTAAGATGAGTTGGCTAGGAATTACAAATGCAACATTCATACAATTAAATATTTCTTCAACAAACTTTCACTGAGTATGGTGCACAAAGCACTAGGGAATAAATCAACTATTTAAATCTGGAAGTGTTAAGATAAAGTATTAAATAGGATATTTTGATATCAAATTGAAGATCCCACAAAATAAGTATTTACAGAAAAAAGATTGTGTGAAGGCAGAGAAAAATAAAAATGGATAATATTTGATTATATTTATTCAGTTGTCCAGAAAGAATAAAAGGCATTGAAGTTGGGGCCCAGGAGAATAACTCAAAGAACATTTCTTCCTAGTATCACAGACATTAAGGTTTAATTGAAATTTGATGTATAAAACTTATCAGGACAAATATTTCATATTGACCCCTACTTTCAAAAAAATAAGAATCGTCAAAATAATAAATTATTAATTAAGAATAATTACATTATGATATGCTTCTAAAACACAGTATATGAAACCTAGCAATCTATAGGTACTTATAGAAAATATTTGGATTTCTGAGTGCATCTTTCCATAGAACCTATGTTATAATTCTTTGTTTCCTAAGCCAGCCTGGAAAGTATGATACTAACACAATCTAGCTGCCGTATATAGGAGTGATTCTGAAATGCTCTTATTGCTTGGCTCTCTGCAGAATCATATTCCATGCTTGGAAATCAAGAGTTACAACTTTTTCAGTTCCAAGCTATTGGTGGCACCTGTGTCTGCAAAGAGTGATGCACAAGTCTCCAACAGATTAAAGGATAAAGACCTATGAAGCTTTGGGGGCATATTGGGGGCATATCTGAATGTTGGCCCAATGCCCAAAGACAGTTCTCTGTTTCCTTTTTATTACCATTACTTATTATTTAAACTGAATACTCTCCTTATAAACCAGTTGTTCTCTACTAGGGGTGATTTTGCCCCCCAAGAGACATTTGGCAATGTGTGGGGACATTTTTTTTCACACTAGGGTCTGGGGGTGCCACTAGCATGGGCAGAGCAAAGAATGATCTAGACAAAATGTCAACAGTTGTGCTGTTGAGGAATCCTGATCCATATTTACGACAAAATATACTTTCATCACAGCTTTATCTATAGCCTTTTCTTCTTACATCTTCTGGAGAATCTATGAGTAAAATACATGAAAATAAAAATAACAAGGGAGACATTTCCAATCTCAAGTAGACTAAAATAAACAATACAAGTTGGTATTCTACTTAATGGAATGCAAATGGAACTTTTTCTCCTTTCACCCCATAGCCAATCTTTATGCTTATTATTATTAATCTGCCTAACTGGACTTCCCTCTGTTAATCCCAGAGCTGGTCCTACGAATACTAATATTTGCATTAAGATGCTATAGAAACACAAATATTCAAAATAGGGTTAATTTTAGTTCAGGAAAAAACTTGCATTCAGAGACTTCATTAAGAAATAGTAAATCTTCCTTCTTCATTAAGAATAGTATTTGAGGGCTTCCCTGCTGGCGCAGTGGTTGAGAGTCCGCCTGCCGATGCAGGGGACACAGGTTCATGCCCCGGTCCGGGAAGATCCCACATGCCGTGGAGCGGCTGGGCCTGTGAGCCATGGCCGCTGAGCCTGCCCGTCCGGAGCCTGTGCTCCGCAACGGGAGAGGCCACAACAGTGAGAGGCCCGCGTACCGCAAAAAAAAAAAAAAAAAAGTCAGTAAATAACACTTGGAATAGACTAACTCAACAATGCAAGGTTCAGAAATGATGATTAGGAATGGGAGCAATAAAACAGCAATAAAAGAAATTTGATTTCAGTATATTTATTGCAGGCTCAAATCTAACAATACCTTGTAGAAAGTCACATTGCTTTGAATAAAAGCATATAATTAATTAAAGAATAAAGATGGGTGATGATGAAGAGCAAGTTTACTGAATCATGTTCCATACCAAATGTTATAAACTGGTATTTGAATTTACAAACCCAGCTCTATACCAATTATGAAGTTTAAAATCCTGAGGATGCCACAAATAGTTTGGATGGTGAAGGTTTAAATTACATGTCACAGCTATTTTCGAACTAAAAGATCAAACTTCCAAATTTTATAGCATCTCTTCCCAATAATCAAAATTATCACAGTACAACTACAGTGAGTTTAGGTAATAAATTACTTAGCTTCACTGTGATTATGTAAGAGAAAAATTTATATTTTGTGTACTATAATTGGCTTTTATTAAGAGAAAAGTAATGACCCAAACATGGAAATTTCAAGACAGAATTTGGTAAAGATAAAAGTTTAAATAACGATTGACAAAAAAGTTCTACGTAAATCAACTGAATCCATTCTAAGTTAGTTATCCCCCAAATAAATTGTCCTTTTGAATTATGGTACAACTTTTTATAACTGGATTCAACATTCATTTCTTACAGAACTGTAGTTTTAGTAAATGTAAACAAATGCTGAGGGTAAACTGCTACAGAAAATAAGATGATCTCACGGGGGGAAAGTGGCGTGTGTGTGTGATGAATTGGGAGATTGGGATTGACATCTATACACTAATATGTATAAAATGGATAACTAATAAGGAAAAAAAAGTGCATCAAAATTTACTTATAAAACTGTTCATCCAGCATTGTTTGTTATTAACAATCCAACAAGACCTACATTCATACACTGTAAAACTATTCATGTTGAAAAATTATGTAAAAATTATATCATTTCTGTGTAAAAACGCTTGTATACACATTACACATAAAATGTATTAAAAAAAGAAAGAAATACTAAGGGAGTAAATTTAAAAACAAAAAAGAAGATGATCTTTACGTTCAGAAATGTGTCATACATAGGAAGGAGAAAATATATGTTTAGAGAGAAAGAGATTTTAAAAGTTCAAGACCGTCTTAAACATTATTGGAAATCATGAGATACATTCTGTATAAATATGCTACAAAATTTAAAGAATAAAAACAACAATTATCAAAGTTGAGTAATATTTAGTAAACAATAATAAGATGCAGAAGTTGACCTCAGTGTCTTCAGTTCATTCTCAATTCCCATAACCCTTTGAAGAAAGTCAGATTAGGTAAAAGAGCCTCATGAGATTTCATTTGGGACAGGATGCTGATTTGGAGCTTGTCTGTAAGGAAGACCCTTTCAGATTTTTACTTAACATGATTATGTCTGGGCCTGGTAGTTGAGGAAAAGCTACTTGGAAAAAAATAGTAAGGCGACTAGGGAGAAGAACAATGGGATGTGTGTAAAAGGAGACATTAGATAATAATAGCTCACATTTATTGAATGTTTAATATGTGCCAGACATTGTTCTAAGTGCTTTATACATACTATCTCATATAATTTTTGTCACCTATCAGATAGGTCCTATCTGATTAAAAAGCTGAGTCACAAGAGATTAAGGACTTGTTCAATACCACCCTCAGCTAATAAGTGGGGGAAAATAAGGATAATGTGGAACTAAGGAAAATAAGAATAATTTGGATAAATGAGTTAGAATTGAATCCACACTGAGGAACTCCCTATTGCCTAATACAATAATCAACATGTTTCATTAAGTTTTATCTCTGAAAACAAGATACCAAATCTGATTCAGATGTAGTAATTGGGCTTCCCTGGTGGCGCAGTGGTTGAGAGTCTGCCTGCCGATGCAGGGGACACAGGTTCATGTCCCGGTCCGGGAAGATCCCACATGCCGCAGAGCAGCTGGGCCCGTGAGCCATGGCCTCTGAGCCTGTGCTTCCAGAGCCTGTGTGTCCAGAGCCTGTGCTCCGCAACGGGAGAGGCCACAACAGTGAGAGGCCCGCATACCGCAAAACAAAAAAACCTATTTTAAGTTTGTTTTGGCTATTTTATTTATCTATTTATTTATTTTAATTTTTTTTGAAATTTATTTTATTTATTTATTTTTGGCTGCGTTGGGTCTTCATTGCTGCGCACGTGCTTTTCTCTGGTTGTGGCGAGTGTGGGCTACTCTTGGTTGTGGTGCGTGGGCTTCTCATTGCGGTGGCTTCTCTTGTTGCGGAGCACGGGCTCTAGGCGCGCAGGCTTCAGTAGTTGTGGCACGTGGGCTCAGTAGTTGTGGCTTGCGGGCTCTAGAGAGCAGGCTCAGTAGTTGTGGCGGACGGGCTTAGTTGCTCCGTGGCATGTGGGATCATCCCGGACCAGGGCTTGAACCCATGTTCCCTGCACTGGCAGGTGGATTCTTAACCACTGCGCCACCAGGGAAGTCCCCTGTTTTGGCTATTTTCTGTACTTAAAAATTGATCACCTTAGGCACCCTGAAGACATTTGATGTAAACCAAATATACTATTGACGGGATTCAAGACATGATACCCCAAAATATGGCACCTTGGTATACTGAATATGGTAAGCTGAAGGTGTTTTAGAAAATGGGAGAAACAGGGAGTTCACTTGGACTTTCCACCCAAGCCTCTCCCCTGAAACAGGTCCTAACACTCTCACTTGAGAGATACCCTTCCTATACCTGAAGGAAAGGAGTGTCCTTATCTCTGAAGACAAAGGGATGAGAAGAATCCAACCAAACAGGCCCTGCTAAATGTCTCCCAGTTTACTACGCTTACTTCATATCCTTTGACCTACCTACCACACTTCTCCGTGAATGTCCACTCTTCACTAAACCTAGCATAAAACAACACAGGTTTAACCATTTTTTTAGGTCTTCATTTCCTTAGGAAGGCTCCTGTGTCATGCGAAACTTACGTTAAGTCAGCTTGAATTCTTTTCTCCTGTTAGTCTGTTTTGGTCGGTTTAATTTTCAAAGCCAGTCAGGGACCTTAAGAGCGTCAAGGAAAACTTGTTATTCCTCTACACTGTGCATAAAATTAAAAAAAAAAAAACAAATGATATTAAGTGACAATTTTGATTCCTTCTGTAAAGTACACACGCACAGACACACACAACATAAAGTTTAAGCAAAATTAAAATTAATGAAGCAGGCAAATGGTGAGGAAACTCTCTGGCCCACAAGCTAACTCAGCTCTGGTTATTTTACACAGAGTATGGCACATGCCCTCTGAAGTAACATTTTTTTGAGATCACAGTACTGCAGTCTCAGGAAGATAATCACAGGGCGTGTCAGCCACAAATAATACAAGTCTTTCCTTAGGTCCCTATGAAAATCTGGATCACTGTTTTAATAGATGAAGCATGAAAATAATGCTATCAAATAATTTTCACAAAACACAGACTATTAACATTTTATTAAAACAGTTTTAAAATTGGAGTCCTTCAGAGAGTTGATCACTCTATGAAAAATTGGGGCAGTCAAAAATTAAAACTTGAAAATTAAAATTTTATACATATATATGCATAGAAAAAAAATCACTAGTTTTATGCTCTACTAACACCAGTTTAATTTTCTAGGGAGTAATAATATAAGTTAGTCACGTAGGACAAGAAAAACCCTAGACATTCCATACCTGCAGGGTAGCTATAATACTGTACATAATCCCCATAAACAGAGAAAAGGGAAGGGAATATGTAAAGAATGTGTATTGGGGACTATGGGGGGGTTAAGTAAACTAAGCTCATAGTTCAGATTCCAGAAATTGATTATACTCAGAATGTAAATATTTAACATGTAGTATTTACTAGATGAAATGCTGAGAAAATATCTACTCTCATTGGAAATTCTAGGGCTAACTTCCAAGTGTTACCTGTGCCTGGCAAATACCTAAAGTTTCCTTATTGATTTATACTTTGTAAAGAAATATTTCATAATAACAAAGCATATTTATTAAAGGAAAGTTACCTAGCCTGAATATTTAGTTTAACGATAGCTGTAGTTATGTCAACTACTAACAGTTTTTCTTTTGGCAGCTAAGCCCGTAATTGGTTTTGCCTTCTTAGTGGAAGCTATTTCCTAATGATGGTGACTTTCAGCTTGTATCTGCCTGCAGCCACCTACTCTTCCCTCTCTAAATGTATTCTGAAATATGTTGGCAGATTTGAATGGCACTAGAAATATGTAAGAATTTGAATTATCCAGTAGGATAGCTGAAAATACAAGATGACCTCCTTTATCCCTGATTTCCATGTTCTGAACATACTCTATAATAAACAGTAATAAACTGTGACTTCCAATTGGAAGCTTCATCGAAAATAATCAGCTCTTCACATTAGTCACAAATCAATTACCTAAAGAGCAACAAAAAATTAATAACTTATAGAAACAAGAATATACCAGGGCCTATCATGCCATTTTGTTATGGAAAAGGAGCTACTTGAAAACATCACTGATAAGAGAAAAATACTGGTCATCTACATCAAAAGTATCTTACATCCATTTACTTTCCCAAAGTTTTTAACTCTTTAATATGCTCTGAATTTCACTGCTTTCACCTCCTCTAGGACTTTGCTCCATAATTTATCCCTTCTTAAACTCATTTTATCTTCTACCTTTACTTCTGGGCCTTCCTACTACCAGGTCACATTATAACAACCATCATTTGACCACATACACACCTCAACTATCTTCCCTTCACAGACTCAAATAATAACCCACACACTAGTTTCTCTAGTTTACCTCTTTCCAGGAACAACCACCATAAAGTGACTTCCACCCCCCCCCCACACCCACAACAGAAATATTTCTTCCTAGGTTTATCAGAGATCTAACCTCCAAACCCAAGTGCCATTTTTGGAACTGATCTGCCTCAACATCTTTGTAATATTATGCATTGTGACCTTTTCCTCCCATTCTTGCAGCAGTCCATTCCTTGATTTCACTCTCCACAGCTCTTCCTCTCCCTTTCTAGCTTCTTCTCAGTTCTGACATGGGCCTTGCTTCCTCTGCATATTCAGTAAATGTAGGTGTCATGCAGGGGTGGCCACAAATTCTTTGTAGCTCCTTCCATTGAGAGATGGAGTCTATTTCTTTTTGCTCGACTAGACCTTGGGACTAAGTATGGCCAATAGAATATGGTAAAAACCATGTGTGCGAGTTCTAGAGTCCAGGCTTCAAGAAACCTTGCAGCTTCTGCCTTCTTCTTCCTGTAATGCTGTCCTGAGACTGCTGTTTGATGAAAAAGCTGGAGATGAAAGACCACATCGAGAGAGAGACACCCAGCCATCTCAGTTGTCCCATCGGAACCTAAGCCTTGACTAACCCACTGCTCGTGAGATAGCCAAAGTAAAACTCAGAAGAACCACCCCAGTTTACTCAGAAAATCATAGCAAATAATACATTGTTGTTTTCAGCCACTAATTTTTATGATGTCTTATTGCCAGTAAGTGATAACTGATACAATAGGCATCCCTCAGGTTTCTATGACTCATTTCTTGTCTCATTATATACACCTTATGGGTGACTGTAATATCACCCACAACTTTATCAACCAACTGAATGATGATAGTTCCCAAATTTACTTATTTTTTCCCTTGAGCTCCAGACCAATATTCCAAACTTTGTTTTGACATGTTTATTTGATCATTATGTTACTCACAGCCACCTCAAATTTGGCCCATCAAAACTAATTCACCATCCTCTCCTCTCATATCTCAAACTATTCCACCTCTTGATTTCCCATCTTACTAAATGTAATCACTATCTCCCCACCCTTTCTCTCAAGTTTGAAAACTGGGAGTCTTCCTAGATTCCTTTGTCTATCTCATTCCCCTTTAACAACCAGTCCCCATGTCTGTTTTACCCTTTCTCCCAAATGTCTCAAATATACGCCCTCCTATCTATCACCACTACTACGATTCGGACAACTTCCAGTCTTACAATAAGTTACTGTAGTAAGTTAGGACATATTATATTATGATAAACTCCTGCCCACTTCACATTTGTGCTCCATAATACTGTCAGGCTTCCCTTTTTAAACTGCAAATCTAGCTGTGTACCTTCCTTGTTTAAAATCTTTAAATGGTTTCCAAGTCCTGCATTTTCAATTTGTTTACCTTTCTTCCTCTCCCTCATCACCCCTCCCCTCTCTGTCTCTGTCTCTCTCTTACTCTCTCTTCTGTTCTCTGTTTCTCTCCTACCTGTTCCTAGAATTCCTTCCATGATCTGATTCCTCCAACTGATAGCCAAGCACTCTGTAATAGACACCTTGAGCTAGCTATTCCTAACATCTTGCTGATCTCTGACAGATCTAATGTGAGGGTAACTGGCTGTCACTGTAACATCTATCATCCTATGAATTGCTAGACTGGATTGCACTGTATCTGCCATGCTTTTATTTTTCACTCTGGGCTTTTCCATAACCTATTTCCTTGGCTTGAAACACCTTTTTTCCCCTTTCTTCATCTAACTCTTACTCTGTTTCAAATGTTGCTTCCTCTAGGAAAATTCCCTTATCATCTCTGAATAACCCCATTCCCACCACTCCAGATGGAAATGGATGCCCATTCTTGATGCTTCTACAGAACCCATTGTACATTGAGTGGTAGCATTTTCTACCTTCGTTTTTTGCTAGTTTGCCAGTCAGGTCCTGGACTGACTCTTTCATCTTTGAAGCCTAAGAGCCTAAGACAATAAATGTTAAATGTTCTTTTATTTTTTGGAGCATGAGAGGAGGAAGGGGGTTGGGGGGGAGGTATATAAAGGGAACTTTTCAGTCAACTAGGGCCTGGCGGTTACAACTATCCCACCATATATTTTTGTAAATAAAATTTTAAGTACAGTCATGCTCATTTAATTATGTACTGCCTGTGTCTGTTTTCACACCACATTGACAGAGTTGAGTGGTTGAGACCGTGACATTATGGCTGGAATAACCTAAATATTTATTATGAGGCCTTTTACACAAAATGTTTGCCAACTCCTGACCTAGATGATTTACCTGCACCAAAAATCTAGATTTTGTTTATTTAAATACTAAAATGTTATTTGAACTCCAATATCTATATAATAGTTCTGTGTATTATTCTCTAGGGAACAAGAAAGTAAAAATAATGTGGTCTTTAAACAGAAGAATGTATGATCTCGTGGAAGTCACGGCCTTGTTTGGAAGTAATTTCAACCAAAGGCAATGACTGAAGGCTTACTAAGAGGATGGCTGTGAAATGCTTCATGGAGAATGAGTGGGTTTAACATAGGATTAGTCAGCGTGAAGGCCTTGGCTGGGAAACCAGTGTGTTTTGCCTTTAAAGTCCCATTCCAGGTGCAGTGTGTTCCGTATTAATCAGTCCCATATGGATGTCAGGAGGGCTGGCAGTAGGTTGGATGAAAGGCTGCTTTCACAGCGCAGTGTGTCCAAATACCAGGTGTTTGGAGGTGGAATATTTGGAAACATTCAAGTGACACCTTGAATTTTTCTACTCTAAACCCTGATGTTCTTCCCTCCCCCGAGTTACCCTTGCCATTTTTTCTGTTCTCTATGATAATGCAACTATATTCCTATTTACTCAGACCCCAAATTGTAGTTATCACTGAATCTTTTTTTCCATCCTGATACTTTCTATTGTCCCCATACACTCAGTTTTGAATTCCTATAAATTCCGCCTCTATAGTGACTCTTGTAACTGTAATCTCTATCTGAAGTTTCTTGTTCATTTATTGTTTCCTTACTGTCTGCCCGTCCACCACTGTACCGTAAGCTCAATGAGAATAGAGACCTTGACTGCCTTTCTCATTGCTGTATCCCCAGCACCTAGAATAACATGTAGCACACATTATAAGGTAAATAAATATTTTTTGTTGAACACATGGACTTTATTATGATACTTTAAAATGCCTGCCTTGTATTTTAATTATTTATATATGTCTGTGTGTCTACTAATCAACAAGTTCCTTAAAGTATGGCCCATATCTGATTCACATTTAATCTTAATAATGCCCTCAAAGTATGAGGTTCATTTGATATTTCTGAATTTTTAAAAATCATCACATAACCATTATCTTGAGTCCCCAAAAGGGAAATATATACAAGTAGATGCCCAACCTGATACGGTGGGATAGTTTTGTTTTAAGATGCTAAGGTAGATAAGAAAGCAATACTATAGTATGCTCAGACTCTGTAAAGCACTATATAGCACAAGCTGCCAGCTTACTTAATTCTCTAAACTGTGACTACAGCAAGGTCTCCTAACTAAAAGTAGAACCACTAAAAACGATCATTTAAAAGCAAATAACTTAGTCTAAGTTTCATGCAGATTATTAATAATTCTAGGAAAATGTTCTTTGACTTTCACTACTAGAGTAAAAGAACAAGCAGTCAAGAAATTAAAACTAATACTTTGTGGTCCACTGCTGTAAAGTGCCTAACTTCCTGTGCTCTGAAAAAATATGAAATCTCAAAGGTCCAGTATAGCTTCATAAGTGCTTTTTCTAATGGCGCACAACTCTTTTCTTCATATGAGACTGTAGTTATTATATGTCTACTCCATGAACACATCCATGGTTTTTCAATAGCACTTCTCATAGGTTCCACACAAATGTAATTTTATGCAGAGCTAAAAATAGGTATCTTCAGTTTCTACTATTGAGGGCTGTGGTCTCCCCCAAACTGATGTGCTGCTGCTAGATCTTAAAGTACTCTCGGTTAACCATAACTGCAGGGAATTCCAGAAGGATTGACAAATGTCAGAGTAAATGAGGAGTGAATGAGTAACCAAAGGTATTGGAGATGGCTGTAAAATGTCTTAGTCATTGGTTGAGTACAGCAAGCATACACTGTGCAGTACATCAATAAACCCCAGAAACAAAATTCCTACCGATTATATACCATCATTAGTAAGAATAAAAATTTGTTGAAATTGGACCACTATCTGCATTAGTGGAATTACCATTTAAAAGATCCACAAAATAGTAGAATTACTTAATTCTATAAGCTGATACACTGACTAGTTTAATAGGATTATTAGAACAAATAGCAGTCAAATACAGTTGACTGTAAGTCTATTACTGTTATATAAACACATCCCTAACATTTTTTTCAATTGTAAAATACTGTTTTCACCAACCAAGCAAGATTCTGGATTCTCACCAAACTGACCATATTACTACCTGCTTCCTGAATTCTTTTCTTTTGATTATCCTGAGTCATTCCTAGCTTTGTGTGCTTCAGCCCCTCCTACATCTTTCTGTGCACCTTGTTGTGTTCCCTCCTCTTGTCCAAGCCTGTCCCCTAACTGGAAGTTTCATAAACACTATCTAATGTTTATTTATTTTTTGCTCCATTTATTTTTCTTTATCTCCATTCACTTTTCTCTTATATACTTCTACTTAGAGTCAATCAAAAACATTTAGTGACACCTACTCTATAGAGGAACAGCCTTCCTAAGACATTATACTTTCATTTTATAAATTGTATTATAAATATAACTTTATTTACCCTGTCAACGGTAGTTCCCCATGGAAGAGTGATTTTTTTAAAAAGTTCATGCATGAGATACTAAACTATAGTGCTCTTTTCTCAATTAGGAGTTTAAGAGTGAGGTGAATGAGGTGGTGTCTTTGCATGTTTAAGAGGTGCAAGGTGCATGTTTGGTATAATACAAAACACAGAGTTTACCAGTCCTAAAGAAATAAAATAAAAAGATAGCTACTCCTAACATTCTTATATTTGTATTACTAAACTTAAAATTGTGCTTAGCAAACACTCAATAATTCTTAGATATTATAATTTATAAACTAATCGTATGTCTTTATAATTGGAAATAAACACATTTGACTTTTACCGTAATGGTACCTTTCCTGGTGGAGGTTATGTGACAATGCATCATGTTTAGGTAAAATAAAATTACCAAAAAAATCCTTCTTTCAATTCTATTTTTTAAAGTTTTCTTGAAAAAAAGCAGGACAAGAGAATTAAATTCTACTCTGCAGAGGAAATTTTAAAACCACAGAAGCTTAGAGATGAAAGGGACCTTAAGTATCCAATTCAATCTCTCATATTTTTAGACAAAGATAACACTAAAATATTCAAATTATGTATCCTTTGTTCTTATCAAAAGACACATAAGGAACTGTCTCTTAAACTATGCTATGCATTGCAAAATCATTAATAGTCTCATAATTTTGCTCAGATGCGGTGTGAGGATTAAACATAAAAGCTGTCAGAATTGAAATATTTCATCAATATCCAAGGATAGTATTGCACAACATTTATAGACTCATTTCTATTTATATTCAGTAATTTATAATGTATCTCTTTGTATCTAGGGAGGAAAAGAGATCAGTGATGATCAGGAAAAGAGAACAGAAGTTCTAGTGAGTCAAGGTTGAGATTTTGAAGCCACAAATATCATGTTTAGGTGTTAAAAACTTAGATATACTTCATAACATATTTAATCCAAGAGGCCTGAACAAGGAGTGAATATTTACTGAGCTTTTATTATGTCCTAGCACCGTGCTAAATTTTTATATATAATCAGATTTAATCCAAATTCTTGATGGTTTAGGATTAACTCTATTTTAGAGATGAGAAAACTAAATACTAAATAGGCCATACAGAGTAAGGGTTAAGAGCATGGATTCGAATTCTGTCTCTGCCACTTACTAACTGTT
Organism: Delphinapterus leucas; assembly: GCF_059928025.1. Taxonomy (NCBI): domain Eukaryota; kingdom Metazoa; phylum Chordata; class Mammalia; order Artiodactyla; family Monodontidae; genus Delphinapterus; species Delphinapterus leucas. Next base: position 69,088,121 of record NC_143139.1, read on the forward strand.
GCACTGCTCTGGGTCTTAATGGGCTTACATGTGAAATAGGAGAAATAGTAGTAACTTCTTCACAGTGTAATTTTTTTTTTTTTTTAAAGAAGATGTTGGGGGTAGGAGTTCATAATTTATTCATTTATTTGTTTTGGCTGTGTTGGGCCTTCGTTTCTGTGCGAGGGCTTTCTCTAGTTGTGGCAACCGAGGGCCACTCTTCATCGCGGTGCGCGGGCCTCTCACTATGGTGGCCTCTCTTGTTGCGGAGCACAGGCTCCAAACGCACAGGCTCAGTAGTTGTGGCTCACGGGCCCAGTTGCTCCGCGGCATGTGGGATCCTTCCTTCCAGACCAGGGCTCGAACCCGTGTCCCCTGCATTACCAGGCAGATTCTCAACCACTGCGCCACCAGGGAAACCCCACAGTGTAATTTTAAGTATTATGTAAATTACTTAGACCAGTGCACATAGTAAGTGTTATAAGAAGTATTAGCAGAGGTGGATTTACCCTGAAGCTAACCAAGTTTAAGCATAAGGGCTTCCTCATTTGCACAGGCACATTCCGAGGCCCCATAACGACCTTAGTGATACTATTAATCAGAACTTTAAAGAGCAACTTATTTAATACCCATTAAATATGTCAGCATATTTAATACCTATTGCTCATTTTAAAGAGCAACGCCTTCAATTGTCAAACTTAAATTTGCCTTTGCTTGTTATTATTGTTATCGTCGTATTAGAAAGATGAGATATTTGCCCCAGTGCATACAACTAGTAATGGGAAATCTGAGATATGACCGAAAGTCTAGGTGACTAAAGAGCTGGAGTTCTTAACTAAGATAATTTTCTGCCTGTTTCTAGCATTTTCCCTTTGTCTTATAACTGTAATTATCTTATAGAAAGAGCATAAATCCTCCTTTCATGTGAGAAAATAAGTATTTTCCCAACTGTATTTCCCTCTTACCTCCAAAGAAGGAGGAAATGTTCCACATTCAACAGTGATGGGGTCTATAGTAGCCAACTACCATCATCCGCCAAACCTCACTCACATACATACATGGTTGCATCAAGGAGCATGAAAGGAAGTGAGAGCATCCCTAGAGAAGAATGAGTAACCCTGCACCTTGGTTTGTTCTCTACCAGAAGTCCAGTAAAGTCTCTTACAGCATCTATTTCTCAACTGTGACCCTTAACCATTTGAAAGCAAGGAGTTAAGCCTAGAAGCAGGGATGATGAGAGATCAACCTTGAATTTATGGATTCATTCTTTAACTTACCCAGGAGTCCATTCACCAAAAATATACTGATTTACTACTCTGACACAAGTGCTTTATGGGGACCAGCTGTATTTGGAAAGTATATGTTGAATTCATTTGTTCAATCAACAAATATTTATTGAGCATCTACTCACCGTTTATCTAGAAAGAAACAAGATAGATGAGGTCCCTGATCTCACTGAGTGTATACTCAATTTTTTTATAGCTATCTTAAGGCACTTTACTTATAAAAACAGAGGGCATTCTAGCCTGCAGATATAAACCTTTGAGAATAATTTGCCTTTTTTGTCAGCATATTTAATACCCATTGCTCATTTTTATTCTTGAAATATTTTTCTTATCACTGCCAATGCTAAAATGTCTCCCCAAGGCTCTATTCCATTCATATAAGTAATGGTCACCGTTGGGTGACCATTCACATTACTAATCGCTTTAAATTACTATCAACAGATATGCAAACTTTCTCTAGAAGGTGTAGCCTTACAACAGGCTCCACAATAATTGAATCACAATCTATTTTGAAAAACCAATTAATTGACTCTTAAGAAATCAGTGTTGTATGTGTTATGTGTGTTTTGCCAAAGGGATGTCTTTTAAAACTTCTAAGCAAGTATACATGAAAGAACATTAGCACACAGAAGTATGCTGAACTTTTTCCTTTCACATGTACTTGGTGCAGATGGCATGTTGCCTTATTTTAGAAAGCCAATATGCTAGGGACAAAGAGATCTCTTGTCAAGGACTGGAATACACATTCACCTGGAAGAGGTAAACTCATACTCCTACTTCAACTTTCTTTCATTTTTAGAACTAAAATCAAAAGAAGAGAGCCATACTTTTGTGAATTACCTAGAGCCATTATCAGATCTCCCAAACGACATACCAATCAAATAACATCAAAACTTTCTAAGTTATACAGTCCAGCTAATAAAGAGGCTATGTAAATAAAATTGTTAACCAGCTACAAACTTTTAAAAACTTTTTAAAAATCCTTAAGATTTTCACCTTGACATTCTTCATGAATTGATACGGTACATAATAAAACATCTTATGTAGTGGATTTTAAGTTGGGTTATAGTTTTTTTGAGTGACAATTCAAGATCTAACCTAGAGCTCAATTTCACCGCTGCCACTGCTCTCAGGATATTTTTGCCAGGGATAGAGCATTCCAATCATTGTTCCTAATGCGCTGTCTCTGTCAAGTAATAACTACTTAAGTTACCAGGTATTATCAGGGGAAATCTCTTTCAGGAACACCTGGGAACTAAAAAGATGTATGTACTCAAATATCCAGCATTTCTCAAGCCAATTTCAGGGCCCTTTCAAATATTTATTGGAGGTTAGACAAAACAGTACAAGATAATTTCCTGTTCTGCAGAATTCATAAATTACCATACTTCTAATTACAACGAGAAAACATCCAGCTTGCCAGCAACTTCTACCATGACTGCAAAACTCAATTCTTCCTTCTGATGAAGTAACTGCGGCATGAGGTGCTTAAGATAGCGATATGAGGCACCTGGTTTTAAAACAACTTGGTTAGATATGTTCTAATTCATTCAAGAGCAAATGCAGATTTTATGTGTCAATTATACAACAATAGAGCTGTGTTATTTACTTCTAATAATTTTATTACAAATATATTTTTTGGAGACTTTTGATTTCAAGTTGATATTAGGACAATGCTTGTTATCACCTGTGATATAGGTATAGGAAAAGCCAAAAGAAAGCCAAGAGCTGACTGAATGGTACCTAACAATAATTATAAGGCCTTATTCACTAAATTAGATCCTTTCGTATTCATTGTTATTATCAATGAATCACCTGAAAGAACAATTCTGATTTTATATATCCAACAAACATATGAAATACTGCTTTAGTCTGGCAATTTTTTGCTCCTAGCAAGGTTTGGTAAAAAGTCCAACCAATTTTCTGCCCTCAAATTTTATTAATTAAAACACCAAGGGATCGTAACTCACAACCAAGAATCCCCCAGATCTTTAAAGTGACATTCCACTTTTCTGAACTTATAAAAAAAAAATGTTGCTGATTGCTATTTAGAAGCATTAGCTTTTAAAGCAATCATTGTTTTGAAAATAGAACCTACAGATGGAACTTATTTGAATACTTGAATATGTTAATAATCTGAATTCAACTGTTGAATGACCATATGAATGTCAAGTAAATTCATGCTTCATTATTTCCTTCTTTGGGTTTTCTATGAGAAACAAAAGCCACCTAGTGACTTTTAGAAAATATTTTCGGAAACTTGAATAGCTTATTGAAAAGAAAATATCTAGACTCTCCAACGTTTTTATTCTTCATGTGAACATAAAGTTGCTTAAGAAGGCAGTTATCAATCTTTGGGATTCAGTCACAGAACATTTTATTATTATGGAACCAAAGTAAACAACCCATCTCCTGAGACCAAAAGGTCTTCTGAAAATTGTACTCTTCCTATTAAATGTTATGAAAATTAGAAAATTTTAAAAAAATAATTCTGAGCATAAAGATTTTACATTGGCTCCATTTCTTTTATTTGCATGAAAGTTAGAAACGAAAAGCATCAGGGCGGGGGTGGGTGGGATGAATTGGGAGATTGGGATTGACATATATACACTAATATGTATAAAATAGATAACTAATAAGAACCTGCTGTATAGCACAGGGAACTCCACTTCGCCATACAGTAGAAACTAACACAACATTGTCAAACAACTATACCCCAATAATAATAATAAAAAAAAAGAAATGAAAAGCATAAAATGTTTGTGTGTCCAAATAAAATCATTTTGTGACCAAGTATTATTTTCAGATTTCCTGAAGACTGTTTTCCAGATTTTTAAATCGAATGATTCTTAACATTTAGAAAATATTTTCTGGTAGGGGAGGATTAGCTTGGTGTCCAAATCCATATAATTATTTGTCCATCTCCCTGGTTTTTGGATTTTATCAAATATCAACCAATCCTTTATAAAGTATTCACTTTTATATAATACCAGCTGATCTCAGATGATGCTAGAGAATAAAATGATTACTGTGTCTTTGATTTGAATACAAATTATAATTTTAGTTTATAAAATTATATAAACAACTGTATTATATACGTCCATCACATACCAGGCACTGCCCTGGGAATTAGAACACAATGGGGACTAGACAGATATGGCCCTGCCCTCCTTAACCTTTACAGTGTGTGTTTTCTAAAAGTTTTTTATGCCTCATACTTTGAAGTTTCATTTGTTTTCCATCCTGTCTCTAAAACTCTCAAATATCCATGTATCATGAGACTATTTACAGAGCTACCTTAGGACGTTCAATCTTGGGTGATAAATATTCTGAGTGAACAAAACTGAAAAGACAGAACAGGATGCAGAAAAGTTCAATAAACTTTCTCAAAATTTTATGATCTCAAAATCCTAATATTCCCTCGAAAAATCCTCATTTTTTCCTGCTGACAAAGATACAATTATATTCAAGTTGTTCTTTTAACTGTATAAATGTTATATCACAATGTATACAAATATATTTCTCAAATTTTTCCTTCACATTCTACAAGGAATTTTATACGATATATTTGAAGAATGCATTGGCTGTTATCAGATAGCTGTTTTATCATCACTCGAAGAATGAATCTATCAAAGGATGAATCACTTGTCATTTAAGGAAAGTTATTGGTTTCTATATTTTGGAGTGGAATTATTTAAATCATTATGGAACCCAGGAAATGAAATTGATAAACTTAATCATGTAACTAAGTTTCATCTGTAGTTTCACCTTTGTGAAGGTGAAAAAACAGACAAAACAAAAATATCTCATCTATATCAAAACTAAACCTTGAAAAAAACAAATATACATTAATTCTATTTCAACACACCATGTGGCTTATTTACTGCTTAGTTTGAAATACCCATATTTTTATGTCCCTAGCTACCGCCGTGGTTTAAGCAACCTTAAGGATTGGAAAAATACAAATCTTTAAAGGGAGGCACTCAGTTATTACAGCAACTCATGCACAGCCTCACTATTACCACTTTCGCCAAAACACACGTTCATAAAAAAGCATCACCTTCAGGAAGCCCCATTCCATTTTGTCAGAGCAACTTAAAATACTATTAAGTTCCCCATCTTTTATTGTTTCCTTCCACTTTTTCATAATTTTGCATAGAAAAATATTTTTTAAATGTTTGTATACTCACCTCCCTGAACAAAAGCTAGTTTTATGGGTAGAGTAGATTTTGCAGTGGCAAATTAAGGCAACAAAAGTGGCCATATGAGGGAAACTCACAGGGGTGCATGCAGTTTTATTGCACTGTTATTTGGCATACCAATGACAGAATTCTTGAATTAGTTAACACACACGCACAAATACACAACAACTCTGAGCTACAGGGATAGTATTCAGAAAAATCACTATGCCAAAAACATAACTTGTCTTGTAATACCATGAACTTTCCTGAAGTAATTTTTTATATATTTTTACAGCATTTAAGCAAACACACTTCAAAATTGATGCTACTGAAAAATCCTTTAAAAAGTAGGAAGGATTTTCTTTTGGTAAGGGGAGTTGTCTGAAATATTTTTTAATGCATCGACACTACGAAAATACAAGCCTATTTTTGATAACTATCACTACCATATTTTTTAATACTACCCAGACATATTTCTTTATTTTAACATACAGTTTCATTAATTATCATAAATACCATATTTGTGACATATCAGATAATTAGAAAATAAAACAGGTTTAGAAAGTTTGATAGTATTGATTATTGCTGCTTTTGTTTCTTAAGCTAGTCAACTAAATCATAAAGACATTGGAATGAGGTAATAACAGAATTTTTCAAGTGGACATTCATGCCCAAAATAAAGTCTGGAGATTTACTTTAAAGTTGTACCACTATATTGTCATGCAGACCCTCTAAAATAATTGTATCATTTCCTACCGTGTAATTGTATGCTTTTAAATTGACACTAAGTAAATTATGACAAGTACAAACAGGTGTGATTGAGAGAAGAGTTGTGGAAAGGCCCTTATGCCAAAATAAATATGTTTAAAAAGTAAAGCCTGTGTCTACAATTATCCTCACATTTTCTTAGGCATAAAAATGTAGCACTTGAGTTAATAAAATATTTAATAGGACTGATACACACATACTGACTCAAGAAAAATCTGTGTGTGTGTGTGAAATGTTTATTTACACAATGGGCATTGCCGGCTTGAAAACAGCAAATCAAATCAAAGTAAAATAGTAATAATAAGGATTAAGAAGGACAGCTGTGTGAATCCTTTTTTAGTGCCTAAAATCACCTAAATTTCTCAAAGATTTTTGAAAGAATGAGTTCACAAAAAGTTTCTCTACAGAGTATTTTCACTTTGGGAACTTTCCAGGTTTTAGGAATGCCCCACTCAAAAAGGGAGCCAAAGCATTGTTTCCAGATTGTATCAGCAGCTCTGTTTTTCTGTTCTAATTAGTGGCTAATAAATTCTAGTTATATCTTCATCAAAATGTTAACTCTTCCTATAATATACTAAAATTCTGTCTAAAGCAAAATAAAACTTGCCATCCCACTACTCTCAAATAGGCGAGGCAACAAACAAGAAGAAGGTGATGCTAGTGGTGGAAACCAGAAGTGGCCAAAGGGAGAAAAAAGGAGTCAAAATAATCATCCTTTATTTTCAGAGATCCTTGAACTGGTCACTGCAATCCTTGTTACTGGGACAATATCCTCACCAGTTGAGTGTACACACTAGCCCTAACTCCCTAGAGCTTTGTTCCCCAGGAGCAATTTTCATCAGAATCTAACTGCAACAAAACACATACTTTCACAACAGAAGCTCCCGAATACACACACGCTGGACTTTACCTGTTTTTATGCCGAGTCTTCAGCAAGTTCCTTCCAAAGGGAGCCATGGCCTGCCAGGCCAGCGAACAGCAAGGACAGTATCTCAAAGTTCTCTGGGGATGGGGGAGATACCTGGATTTCTAGGGTGAAGGGAAGAGACCTGGAAGCTTCCTCTTCACCTCTCAGATGCTCCTGGCTTTCAGCTCATTAGTATCCGTCTGAAGGGAGCTGCTGGAAGTTGTGCAACTGTTGCTTAACTTTGAACTGCGGGATTGCTGTGGCTGCTGCACCTTTGGAGACCTGCCCAGCTTCAGCCTCGAAGGAGGCATCTGGAGGCAGGAAAAGGAAAAGAAAAAAAAAAAAAAGAGAGAGAACGAGAGGAAGGGAGGAGGACTCTATTGTGTTCTATAGTTATTTGCAGACTTGCTAAAAGAGCTGCCACCCCACAGGCATGGTAATACCCACGGAATGGGAATTTCACTCGGTTATGGAAACCCCCCTCTTCCGCTCTCCACGCCCAACCACACAGGGTGAAGTGAACACACATAAAAGATTTAAAAGTAAATACCTCCACCTCCCATCCAGCTCCAGTCTGTGAAAAGTAATCTGACGGAGGCAAGCAGGAGTGAGGGCCAAGAAGTATTTGCCCAGCGATTCGACACAAAAATCCCCCGCCCGGGGTGTCAGTGCTGTAACATACATCGAGGAGTGAAGCTGGAGTCTGGATCGAGGGAGACTCCCAGACCCCTGAGGAATCTGAGCCCCGAGCATCCCCCAACTCCGTCCCTCTACTCTTCAAGGTCATCTTCCAAAAGCTGGAGGACCTGAAGGTCCAAAGGGCTCCAGGGCTGAATGATCACAGCACTGGCACAGGAACCAGCCAGGGTTTGGGGTCCCGACCCCGCCGCATCTTTGGCACTTACTGGCCCTTTTAGACCACGGGAGTTTGAACGAAGAGCCAACTGTTGGCTCTCGCCCCTCGAGTAGTAAATTGAGAAAGGACGCGCCGCGAGGACTTCAGGGAACTGAAGTGTGCGGTGCAGGTCGAGGGGCTGGCTGACATCACCTAATCTCACGTGATCTCGAACCCTGGCCCACGGCAGCCCCGGCAGAGTTGGGCGAGCGCACGCGGGTGCGGGCGGCAGCGAGCAGTGCGGGAGGAACTCCCCTGCCCCGCGACGCCGTGGGAAAGCGCTGTACAGGGGCGAGGCCCTGCAGAAACTTCCCAAGACATTTTTTCTAGGATTCCGTTTCCACTCCCCTCCTCCGACTCCCCTCTCTTCTGCCCCCGCCCGCTCGCCCCAACTCCTGCCCGCCCCAGGCCCTGCCTGCTGCGCTTCTAATCTTGGGCTTCCGTAGCAGAGGGAGGGAGGGAAAAGAAACTGTGGCTTCACTCTGAATACCACTTCAGGACAGGGGATCTCTGGACCACTAGAAACACGAAAGGCTCAGACTTTCTTTGGGAGCACACCCTCCACCCTCAACAAAAGCAAGCAAAAAAAGTGATCTTAAAGGTTTCTATAATTTTTACATGTCCTGATTTATGCAGAATTATACAGAGCTCAAAAAATCATTTTTCCAAAATTTACTAGCATAACTCTTCTCTAGTTCTCTATACTGTATACACATATATGTATTTTATATAACATTATTATCTAAAATTTGTTGTTTATTTGTAATTGTACATAAATATTATATATAAGCTATATATATATATATATATATATATAAAATCCCTAACTGTTATAAATTAGCCAATTTATTACAATAGCCAGTGCTTTAATTCAGTTACCTTTTTTCTACTCCTGGAAGATAGGATAATTTTTTTTTAAAATACAGTCATCTTTTAAATGGATCTGTGGTAGTGGTACCAGAGAAAACCTTTAAAATACTGAAAGTCATAAGTAGTAATGACATATTTTGTTTTATATGTTTATATATATATACATGTATGTGTATATATATATATGTATATACCTCACATATACATACACACTTTACATGCAGCATAAATAAAACCATATTGGGTGTACTTCAGTTTCAGTTCTTGACTTTATTTTACAAGCACATCACAAAAAGTGATTTAAACTATCATGGAAACTTGCCCAGTTATTCTAAGTTGTTCAAAATAGAATCCCCTAAAGCTATACTGCTTGCTTATTAATATGATGGCTGCAGCCAATTTGCAAAGAATGTTGCATTTACAAATATCCCTGCATTTCCTGTAGTTTTGGTTCTCCACCCTTATTAACATTATTTGTATATGTAGTTTTCATATAAAACGATTTTTAATAGAGGAGTTTAATGGAACAAGAGGAAACAACATTACTTCTTTACTAGCATAATCTTATGCTGAGTTTCAAGTTCGCACAAATGAACCTCATTTAGGATGTTATTATTCCTCACATAAAATATTCTATTAATACTATTTATGACAAGCTCTTTGATGTATAAGAATTAAATATCTCTCAGATATTAAAAGCTGAAAGGAATCAAAAACATGGGCACTAATATCTAAATAGAAAAGTAAGCAAATAACAATTTGAAAAGAAAATAACAAAACCATGTTTAAAAAAAAACTAGTAACCAGATATTGTGTAGGTAAATTGAAATGAGATTTTATTTTGCATCTACCAAATTGCCTGATTTTTAAAATGATGATTCTCAGCTCTGTCAGTATGATGGTCAGAGTAGTGTTGACACATAGTATTAGACAAGGAACTGGCTATTTTTCTTTACAGGGTAGAAAGTAGATAAAAAATTATCTCAAAGTGAAAATAAGGCAAACTAATGACTGCATGTCCTTTCAGTGATATAATGGAGCCTTGTCTAATAGTTCTTCCCAAAGATAATCCAGTCCCCTGGCAGAATGCAATTTTTTAAACTTACTATTTACTATTGATTAGGCCCAGACTCTGTGAAATTAAGGTTTAAGTTGTGTTTAAAAAAAAGGAAAGATGCAAGTAGAAAGATAACTCAAAAGGTTATAGTTTTATTGCACTGTAGGACATCAACCAATTTTACATCTAACTTAGTTTTATTTCAGCCTTCTGTCTTTAATTCACTAACTATATATAGCAGTCTTCCCTATCCTCTTTTGGGCCAGTTTTACAATTCTGCTGAGTTCCTCATTAATAAGTCAATCTTTGACACTTGCCCACTATATATTTGTATGAGATTCATAATAGCAGTTTTTTGAAAATTATACTTTGAAAAACTCTGAACATGCATCTGTCCTTTTCTGAACCAATAGGAAATCTTCATAGAAGAAAGATGGTTACTTATCTATACAATCCCTATCTTTCCCTATGTGTAAAATGTGTTTTGATGGCAGAAAATAGAATGTTCTTTCAATCATCTCTAAGTATACCGCTCAGCCAAAATAAATAGAAAAGGTATATTTCCTTACATATTTAAATTAACATGAAAAATCAACAGGGAAGATGGTACATTATACTTGATAATAAAAGAATGAATGTTCTCCTCAATCAAATGAACATTATTTAATCTGTGGTTGAGGTGTTTTCAGAAGCTAAACAATGTTAAAACATGTATTCTTATAGAAAGCCCTGTTTTTGAAGGAGGTATAACAAATGTATCAATTTTTTGTCTAGTTCATTCATAGCCTCTCTTCATATTAGGAAGTTGTTGGTTTTTTGTTTATTTTTTGCTGCACCACGCAGCATGTGGGATCTTATTTCCCCGAACAGATATCAAACCCATACTCCCTGCAGTGGAAGCACGTGGAGTCCTAACAACTGGACAGCCAGGGAATTCCCTAGGAAATCTTTTTTAAATCAAATTTTTCCAGTGTTATTGAGATATAATTGACATACATCACTGTATAAGTTTAAGGTGTACAGCATAATGACTTACATATATTGTGAAATGATTCTTGCAATAGGTTTAGCCAGCATCCATCATCTCATAGATACAATAAAAAGAGAAAGCAAAAAAGAAAAACAAATTTTTCTTTTTTGTGATGAGAAGTCAGGATTTACTCTCTTAACGTTAATATACATTATATACCTGTGTTAACTATAGTCATCATGCTGTTCATTACATCCCTAGTACTTATTTATCTTGTAACTGGAAGTTTGTACCGCCTACCTCCAATTCCCCCTCCCCCCAACCCCATCCTGACTTCTAGTGACCACACTCAAGACATCTTATTATATGAACTTTTCTGACTTTTAGCTTTAGCACATATGACTTCACTAAAAGGGTAGCAGATATAAGTATAGGGGTTAAGAGCATAAGTTTTGTAGCCGCAGAGACCTACGTCATAGTAAAGATCCTAGCCACTTCCTAGTAAAGATCTTGGATAAATTACTTGATGTGTCTGAGCCTCAGATTTCTGATAATAATAATGCATTCTCAGTTTTCATTAGACGTAAGTTTAGGAGAATTTTCACTTTTTTAAAAAATACTGTCTTGTACAGATGTGTTGTATTATTACTGGAAATTTACTCTTCACATTTTAATGATTAAATTGGCTTACTGGTGTACTTATCATACACATCTGTGCTGGTAAGAGAGCCAGTTTTCCCCAGGGCCTGCATGAAAAAAATAGCAGAGCTGAGGTTCTAGATCTTGGATTACACACAGGTACTTGACTCTGAGCCAGTTTATCACCACTCATATGGTAATCTGTGAGGAAATAACATACTACAGAGCTTGTTATAATCAATCAGTTTATCTGATTTACTGAAAACCCCATTTTCAATTAAGGGGAAAAGAGTAAGATAGAGAACCTGTTTTGTTTGGACAACAAATAACTCAGAAATAATTAAAACTGGCCAGAAGAGTGGAATCCAAACTTGAATGAGAATCTTTGGACAATCAAGATGTGGCAAAAGGGCACCATGTAGAACAGAGCTGTTTATAGCAAAAGGTAGAAAATCTCAAAAAAGTTAGTGGAGGATACGGTTAAGCTGAATTCCAGAGCTATTATTATTATTCCAATGAGTGTCTATCTTCTAAAGTTCTTTCCTATCTTAAGATTGCTCATGGAAATAGAAAACATGTCTAAAGAGTGGAACAGATGTATTTTTTTCTCACGGAATCTTTTAAATAATGAATGTAGGTGTCATGGGTTATGAAATAACCTCTCTAAAAGTTTTGAGCAAGGAAGAGATAACAATTTTGAATGGTTTAGGAAAAGCCCAGAAGCAGAGATCCCATTTCAGCTCTAGGATTCTATTACTGGCAGTACTCTTTTGATTCTCCAAAAAAAATTTAGAATGGCCGTCTAAGCTTTTGTAGGATTTACATAATCATGTCTAATTAGTCATCCAGCTAATAGGTGGCTCCAAGCTTTTAAATAATTAAACAGTATTTGAATAGCTGGCTGGTTGGGGGTTGGCCAGATACCTGTGTCCTAAATAAAAGGCCAAATTTCTTCACTTGGTAGCCATGGCTATTATTAATTCTAAATGAGATAAAGTGACAAATCCATATAAGGAAGGCTGCTACTAGTAATTGCTCAACTTCATGGGACTTCCCTGGTGGCACAGTGGTTAAGAATCTGCCTACCAATGCAGGGAACATGAGTTCGATCCCTGGTCCGGGAAGATCCCACATGCCACAGAGCAGCTGAGCCCCCGTGCTGCAACTACTGAGCCCCCGTGCTGCAACTACTGAGCCTCTGTGCCTAGAGCTCACGCTCTGCAACAAGAGAAGCCACTGCAATGAGAAGCCCGCACACCACAACAAAGCAAGCCCATGCTCAGTAATGAGGATCCAAAGCAGCCAAAAATTAAAAAAAAAAATCGCTCAACTTCAAAGAAAGTGTTGTGAAACAATGATACTTTAATAAAATGTGTGCATATGAATATATAAACACCCTCAAATATACATTCACCTGCTATATAAAATAATAGAGTTATAATGTGTTTTGGTGCTTTATGCAAAGCATTTTCATGTCTGATATCTGATTCCACTATGGTCAGCAGAAGAGAAAATATTATTTTAGTTTTATTAATAAGAAAACTGAGGTATAGAGCCAAGTGATGATTTAACTATTACTCAAAACAAAGAACAAACTGGAATCAAAGATGACTTTAGGGCTTCCCTGGTGGCGCAGTGGTTGAGAGTCCGCCTGCCGATGCAGGGGACACGGGTTCGTGCCCCAGTCCGGGAAGATCCCACATGCCACGGAGCGGCTGGGCCCGTGAGCCATGGCCGCTGAGCCTGCGCGTCCGGAGCCTGTGCTCCGCAATGGGAGAGGCCACAACAGTGAGAGGCCCGCGTACCGCAAAAAAAAAAAACGATGACTTTAGTGTAGGTAAGAATCATAGATACCCTCTATTTCAATTCTCTCATTATGTAAATAAAGAAGACAAGACTCAGATATAAATGCACTTGCTCAAAAACATATGTTAGCATGAAGTAGAACCAAGAACAGACCTTGTTGGCTATATTAATAACTCAGATATACCTTTTCAATTAACATTAAAATAGAACAAAATAAAAAATATAGAGCCTAACATGGACCTTAGAATTCATCCATGCAAGGACTCATTTTACTGCCAAGGACTCTAAGTGCAAAAGAGAATAAATTAATTTCCATACTTCATGCAATATTAGGCTTGAAACTCTGTTCTCCCAGTTCAGTATTCTTTTTTTGTTTTTTTTTGTTTTTGTTTTTGTTTTGTGGTACGCGGGCCTCTCACTGTTGTGGCCTCTCCCATTGCGGAGCACAGGCTCTGGACGCGCAGGCTCAGCGGCCATGGCTCACGGGCCCAGCCGCTCCGCGGCATGTGGGATCTTCCCAGACCGGGGCATGAACCCGTATCCCCTGCATCGGCAGGCAGACTCTCAACCACTGCGCCACCAGGGAAGCCCCCAGTTCAGTATTCTTTTAAAATTATATAACTGTATGTGCTTAATCTATTAGCAAGCATTTAAATGACTTGGGTTCAAATCTCACAGGCCTAAACTACATCTGTTTCACAGTTTATAAAGAAAGAAAATAGTTTTAATCCAGTGACAAGAATTTTCATGTGCTCTTGAAGCACTAGCAGAGTTTTTCTTGAAAAAATAGTGTCTTATAGAGATATATGTTATGCTTATTACTAGAAATTTACTCTTCAAATTTTAATGTGTCAAAGACAATAATTTTGAAATTTGGAACTCTCTTTTAGTAAATATGAAATGGAATGGATAAGAAAAGGTGATACCATATGTTTCCAGTCAGGATATTAAACACCACTTTAGATCGTTCAAGCCAAGCAAGATTTGATGCAGCGAATTGTTTACAAGGGTGTTAAAAAGAATGGAGAAACATAAGCAGAATACCAAGAAGCTGCTACCGTGCTGTGCTTGTGCTGAAACCCATGAGCCAGCAACGGCTTCTCGGCTGTTGGAGAAACTTCTTCAGCCTTCCACTACTGTTACAACTATTCCAGGTGAAAACTCCAACAGTGCTGGGTCAGCATTTGCAAATCTCTCAGCTCCTCCCACTTTCCAAACTTCTCCCCGTATTTCTCAATGTGAGAACTTAAGAGAAAGTTGGCACTGAAGCCACTAGCTTGGCAAAGCATCTCAGAAATATAGTTTGTATGCGTCTAACCCTGTCAGCACAGGGGGAAATAGAGAATGATATGGAGTCAAGAACAATTAAATCATACACAGTTTGACATTTGGTAAATAGTTTTTCAGTGTAGAGCTACCTGGAAGATTATAGAGATAAAAGACATGCTTTCTGTGTATGAACTAAATGGGGGAGAAAAATAATTCAGGAACGTGGTATGTATGTCTAAGAGAGGCTGAGTAAAGTGTCAGACTGTTGGTATGTCCCATCTTATGACTGATGTAAACAGAAAACTGTAACAGTGGGTGCTCAAGACTTGGTTCATACTGGTAATAAAAGCTCCCAGCCAATATTCCCTTCCTTTCGGGAAGGCTCAAAAGCTCTAAGAGAGAGAACTCTTGTCATGTAATATAATTTCCTAACTAACCTAAACGGATAGAATCCATACCTAATGTGATTATCATGAAAATTAATGTAGTAACAGAGATAACGTTCCAAGTCCATTACACATGGTCAATAAAAGTCAGCTCCATCACCCTGCGGGCCCTACCACTTGGGGTGTGTATGATTCAGGCTAAAATTATCCTCTTGGTTGGATTGTTCTAGACAGAATTGGAATCACCTCTTCTTTTCTCACTTCCTCAACTATTCACACATGAAATTGCTAGAATTATTACTTGTGAAAAATGTAAGTTGGTTGTCAGTCTTCAGGTCTGACTGGGTTATAGATATTATCAGTAAATATTAAAAAAGAGTTTACATTTGTATGCTGAATACAGGAAATAATTAGAATATCCTTCAATTCAGAGCATTTAAAAAATGTTACAAAGAGCAATCATTTATTGGTTTAAGACTCTGGAGTTTGCCTCAAATATTACTAATACCCAAAATAAAAGCCTGAAATCTGGTTTCTCCTTTGAAATGCATTATGTGAGCGATTCAAATTAATCTGTGGTAATTTTCAGAGAATATTATGGAATGACAAATCTTGATTTTTAACAAAGGTTTAAAATATTTAAATTATTAATGTTAAAAAAGATACAAACATACTAATACATTTGCTGATCAGTATTTCTTACCATTTATGTTTGGCTTATGTTTAACAAGCACGTTGAATTGAGGCTAATTAGTTCTTTGATACAGTAAATGTTTATTGGGCACCTAGAGTATGCAAGACACTGAATTAAAAGTCTACTATTCAGAGATGAGAAGGCACAGTTCTGGTTTTCAAAGAGCTTGAGTTGAATGGGAAAAGCAATTGTAATATAAAGCATCGTTCCTTGAATAGAGCTATGCATAAAGCACAGTGGTGATATGGGAGAGAAGCAATTAAATCTATTAAGGCAAGCTGAGGAAAATCATAATAACTCTGAGAACTAGGTGTTATTATTGCCATTTTATGAATGTTAGCAAAAATAATGGCTTAGACTTATAATCACTTACATAATCTTTGGAAAAATTTTCCTTAATTGATACTTAATAGTTTATTAAGTAGATTTGGGAATGTTTCCTTTTTAAACTTAGTAAAGACTTTGTGAATGTAATTTTAATTTACCCCTATCAACCATCTTTCTTTATGATGTGGAGAACATATTAACCTGATATGTATCAAAGCATCAGTACCAATTGTTATGGACTGAATGGTGTCTTCCCCAAATTAATAAATTGAAGCTCTAACCCCAATGTGACTGTATTCAAACAGAGCATTTAGGGAATCATCTAAATGAGGTTAAATGAGGTAATAAGAGTAGGGCCCTAATCCCATAGGGCTGGTGTCCTTATAAGAAGAGAAAGAGACACCAGTGCTCTCTCACTCTGCAGGCACGGAGAGGAAAGGTCACGAGGACACAGAGAGAAGGTAGCTGTTTACAAATCAGGATGAGTGTCCTCACCAGAAACAGAATTTACCAACACTTTGATTTTGAACTTCTAGCTTCCAGAACTCTGAGAAAATGAATTTCTGTTGCTTAAGTGGCCCAGTCTATGGTATTTTGTTATGACAGCCCAAGTAGACTCAGACACCAATAATATGAAGCAGATGAACTTGGACTAATTTTCCTTGGGGAAGAACAAACCAGTACATTTTTTCCCTTGGAAAAAAGCCAACTCCTTTAATACCCACTGTGTTCTGGTAGTAGAGGTGGGTGAGTTTGCACCTGGATCTGGCAACCTCCTGGGAAGCTCAGGGATCTCAGTGCACATCTTCCCCTTGAGATTTAATGTTATAGAATTTCTCAGTGAATAAAAGTGCCATCTTGGACTGAAAGGCTACCCGGGTTGCCAAAGGTGATTCGAGTCCAACTGGGAGGAAGTTTGCAGGTTGCGTGTTTCTCACTAGAGTTCTACAGAAAAACCTGTAGTCTGTGAGGGAGGACTTATCTGCACTTGCTTGTTAGGGCAGTGGGCACAGATCCGATTTTGTGGTTCCAGTTTTTGAGATTGAAACCTTGTGAGAGCAATAGAACAAGGGCAGCTAAAAAACTAGAACTGCAAGTAAGCTGTTCACATTTGCAAAATTTCCTTCCCAGTATTCTCTGTAAGCAGGACTGCTTTGTTTTTACAAAGAAGGAAGGAAGTAAAGGAAAGAGGGAGAGGTGGTATTAGATTTCCTGATAAATATACACATTTACTCAAGTGATTGATGGGAGAAATATATTTAAAAATGTGACTCTATTGCTACTCCAATCTAGTGGCTTAGAGCTTGTAGATTTTTCACATGTAACAGAGCCTTAAAACTACAATTCAAAAAAAAAATTGTCGTTCTTATAAACAGGCAATTCACAGAAAGATTAAAGGAGCTCAGCGTTGAAGTGTTAAAAATATGTCCACAGATTCTTTGATGCTCCTCCTTTCAATAGGTGAAAGCTTAATCCCACCTCCCCCTTGTGTGTAGACAGGTCTGGTGACACTCTTCTAACGAACAGCAGTAGGTTCAACTTAGTGACTTCCTTCTAACAAATAATGGCAGAAGTGATGGTGTGTCATTTGCAACATTAGGTTATAAAAAGGCTGTATCTTCTGTCTTGCTCTGGGGTAAGTCATGTTGTGAGCAGCCCTCTAGAGAGGCCCACATGATGATAAATTGAAAGCTTCAGCCAGTGGCCACATGGGCGAGCTCAGAAGCAGATGACACCCACCCCTTTCAGAGATTACAGCCCTGGCCAATAGCTTGACTGAAATCTTATGAGAGATCTTGAGACACAACCACCCAGCAAAGCTGCTTTCAGATTCTTGACTCTTAAAACTGTCCGAGTTAATAAAGGTTTTTAGCTGCTAAGTTTTGGGGTAAATTCTTAAACAGAGTACTTGTCTACTGACACAGTTCCAACATATGGGGGAGGGGGAGTTGCCCGCACACCACCAAGCAATGCTCCAGGCAGATACCAGCTGGGTGTCCTAACATTTTAACTCAATTCTGACACATCTACCCAGAGATAGCATTGGATTCCACAGGTTAAGGGTTTAGTCCTACGAGACTCCACTGACCCCTCACTTCAGGCTCCAGATACAAACCCAGGGTGTCACCTATCCTTTTGATGAACAGCCTGTAAATCGGAGGTTCCCACAGCCCCCTTCTTGGGTTTGATTAATTTTTCAGAGTGCTCAGAGAAACAACTTTACTTACTAAATGACTGGTTTATTATAAAAGGATATAACTCAGGATCAGCCAGGTAGAAGAGAGTATAGGGAAAAGTATGGGGAAAGGGCGCAGTTTCCATGCCCTCTCAGAGTGCTCAACTCTTCCCACATTGCCAAGTGTCCACCAATGCAGATGCTCTCTGAACCTCATCCTTTAAAGATTTTCTGGAGGCTTTCTTACATAGGCATGAATGATTCATGGCGACTGAACTCAGTCTCCAGCCCCTCTCCCCTCCCTGGAGGTGGTGGAGGCCAGGAGACTGAAACGTCCAACCCTTAAAACAAATGGTTGGTTATCCTGGCAGCCAGCCCTCCATCCTTCAGTGGGGTCCAAAATTCACCTCGTTTATGTTAAAAAAGACAGACATCTTTACCATTCTCACTTAGTAAATTCAAGGGTTTTAGGACTTCTGAGCCAGAAATGGGGACAAAGGCCAAATATATATTTCTTATTATAAATCACACTATTACACAGAGTTAAACAATTATTATAATCAGACTTACTAGATACCAGAGAAATGCTGAATAAAACAACAAAGTCAAGTACCTTCTTAAACATTAGACTGGCCAAATTTTAAAAATAATAATTCCCAGTATTTTCCAGGGCATACACTTTTTGTGGGTATTTAATCAAAATGCTCTGTTTGGGGAATAATTTTCCAATGTACTATCTATGAAAATTTAAAGCACACGTATCTTTGATTCAGTGGTTCTGCTTCTAAAAATCTAACCTAAAGGAGTAGTTGTAAATGTCCAAAAGGGTGCATTTTCATATCATGTGTGTAATAGTGAAAAACAAATTGTGTAAAAATCACTTATGTTATGTTAGCACTTTCCTTAATCCTTTTAAGAGTCTGTGAGATAAGCTCATTTTTTAATCATTATTTTACCGATAAGGGAAACTGGAATGTGCAGAAGTGAAATAAATTCCTTGAGGTCACAGAGCTACTAAGCAACAGAGGAGAGATTCAAAGCTATGCTCTTATCAATTACAGTAGACTGCCTCTCATAAAAAGAAATATTTTGTTTACATTTTAATAAGAGATATTTAAATAAATTAGGAGTTTGGGATTAACATATACACACTACTATATATAAGATAGATAATCAACAAGGACTTACTGTATAGCACAGAAAACTCTACTTAATATTCTGTAATAGGGCTTCCCTGGTGGTGCAGTGGTTAAGAATCCACCTGCCAATGCAGGGGACAAGGGTTTGAGCCCTAGTCTGGGAAGATCCCCCATGCCGCAAGCAACTAAGCCCGTGTGCCACAACTACTGAGCCTGTGCTCTAGAACCCGCGAGCCATAACTACTGAGCCCACGTGCCACAACTACTGAAGCCCACACAGCTAGAGCCCGTGCTCCGCAACAAGAGAAGCCACCACAGTGAGCAGCCCGTGCACTACAACAAAGAGTAGACCCGACTCCCCGCAACTAGAGGAAGCCTGTGCGCAGCAACAAAGACCCAACGCAGCCAAAATTAAATAAAAATAAAATAAATTTATATTAAAAAAATTATGTAATAACCTCTGTGGGAAAAAGAATGGATATATGTATAACTGAATCGCTTTGCTATACACCTGAAACTAACACATTATAAATCAACTATACTCCAGTATAAAGCAAAAATTAAATTTTAAAAAAGAAGAAATATAAATAATCACTCCATTTATAGACAACCCTATTAAAAGTAATGTTAGAGCTATATACAGTTTGATGAAATGATATCAGAAATTATTTTCCTTCAAGTTAAGCTACATATTAGAGATTGCTAAGGAAAATGCCTGAAGTTGTTAACAGGTGATACTAATGAATACGGTGGCCTGGACTGCTCTAGCAGATTGGAACTATGTGAAACGTGGGTCCATTAATTCTAAATTTTATGATTTTTTTCAAGAGAATCCATGAAAATTTGATTTTTTTAAATGTGAAATCTTGCCATATTAAACACATAATAAGTTAAATTTTTTAAGATGCTAAAGCCAAATATAATATTTCTGAATGCAGACACCACCCACAGTGTTCCAGATTGAGATCACCCTATAAATGAACAATAATGGATTGAGGAGATCCATAATAATGAATTAAGGAGACTAAAACTACCTGAAAAACTTTACTGAAACTTGATTGAATTCATTATCATATCTAAAAAAATAATATCTTAGTCAAAGAGACAGTAGCCAGCCACTGAAACATAGAAAAGTAGAGAGAAAGAAATGTGTCCTCAATACAGGTACTGCCCATCCCAAGAATCAATATATCAGATCTTGATATATTGGACTCTGTATTGCCCTGTAGCAGAGCAGTTGAGGACTTGGGATCTTGCGCCAGACTCCATGTGTTTGAATCCCAGCTCTACCACTTACTAGGTACTCAATCTTTCTGTGACACAGTATCTCTATTTGTAAAACAGGGATTATAACTGTATGTACCACACTGAAATGCTGTGAGAAAGTAATGGCTGAATAAATATTAGCTATTATTACTGTGGAGGTGAAGTATTAGATTACCAGAGACTGGTACCAGAAACCATTCTTATCATTTAATCTTTGTGCTGATTTCATTCTCACAAAGCAATTGCTGATTATAATAGACTTGTGTAAAATGAAAGAATGCCTTGGTCTGAGGGTGTAAGAGCAGACACTGGGGTAGTTAGAGACCTTAGTATAAATTAAGGGATTGCTATTCTGATTAAAGTACTTTACTCTCGGTGAGTTCAGTTATCATGAATTAAGTTGCCTAGGATTTGATTATATCTAGAACTAAGACATGATTATTTTTCTAGATCCTAAACCATGGTGAATTCACGAAGACAGACACCAACCAAAGAGAACTCTTGGCATCTAGGCAGTTGGAATGTTCTTTTTTTCACCGTGAGATTTTTCTTTCAGACTTTCTCTCTTAAAACTGTAATAAAAAAAATTATGTCTCTCTTACTCATTGTTTAATTCCCAATCTTTAGCACAGTGTTTGACAAAAAGTCAATGTTCAATAAATATAAATGATTGAATGAATGAATTTAAAATGAATCAACAATCGAAAAACAGATTTCTTTGTATCAGGTTGTTTGCTGCCATTTACCTTGTTTCAATTCAAGTGTTACTTAGAGAATTACTTCTGGTTCATTGATGGTCCCTTTTTAGTTGAGTTCCAAGTATTGAATATTGTGCTGTGTCTTTTACAATTGGAGCAGGAGTTGGAGAGTGGAAAATGAGAAGTGGAAGAAAGGAAAAGCAACTAGCTATTTGAGAGAACATCTTTCATTCATTTGAGGGTAAAGGATTGCAGGAATGATGTATATACACAGCCAGTTCTGGACACAGCAGAGTAATGAATATCAGGTTTATCTTCCTGACATAAAAATCAACAAAATAGGATAAAATATATGAAACAACTCTTTTCAGGCTTTGGAAAAAACACAGCATATAACTATAATTCCTGAAAGAAGGATAGCTCCTGAGCTGAGTCCCGCATTTACTCTGGTTTTCTGCCTGGGAACGTCTCAAACTGCTGCACAGGGATGAAGAGCCTCCAAAGAAGGCAGCAAACCTGCCGGCCAAAGAAAACAGCGATTCTATTTTGTTGCTGCTGAGGCTGCTGTATTCCATGGCACAGGGTAGCAGAGATGAGGGAGTTGCACAGAGGAGCCTCAGAAATCTGCATAGTGGCCCCTCCAGATATCTGACTAAACAAACACATGGCAATGCTGTACAAGGCTTGACTCCACATACCAGGCAGAGAATAATTGTTGGGAGAATGAGAGCAGAACAGAGATTCTGGAAGTAGCCAGATGCTGGAAGAAATCGGATTTCCAAACTGCTAGAGTGAAGAATCTTCAGAAAGTCCACCCCTTGAGAATAAGAACTGTGCCTGAGAGCAGTGGTCCCTCCAATCTGGTCCTCAGAACAGCAGCCTTAGCATCACCTGGGAACTCGTTGGAAATGCTGATTCTCTGACACCAACCTGATCTACAAAATCAGGAACTCATCAGGTGGGATCCAGCACTCTGTGAATCAAAGAAAAATCCACAAGGAAATTAGAAAATGTTTTTAAATGAATGGTAATGAAAATACAACTTAATCAGAATTAGTGAAAAACAGCTAAAACCACGATCTGATAAGATTTATGTATTTAAATATTTATATTTGAAAAAAAGAAGAGGTCTGAAATTAATGTCCTCAGCCTAACCATAAAAAGAAAGAAAAGGAAGAATAATTTAAACCAAAAGTAAGTAAAAGGAAACAATAATGGTAAGACTGAAAATCAATAAAATAAAGAACAAATGATGGAAAAAATTAAGGCCCAAAGTTGCTTTTTTGAAAAGTTGAATAAAAATGAAAAATATCTAACAAAATTGATCAAGAAAAAAGAAAAACACAAACAAGATCAACAATGAAAAAGAGAATGTTGCTGTAGAGCCTCCAAGCAATAAAACGATAATAAAGAAATATTATTGATACTAATAAAGGTATATGAATAAGTCTGATAACTTAGATAATTTAGTAAAATTCATTGAAGGGCACTAATCACTAAAACAAGGAAAATTCAATCGGGTTGCATATACACATTTAAGAACAGTGAAATACTGAGGCAGCATCTCAAACTGGTATTGGGATCACGTTGTCAGAATTAGTACACAACTTCCTATAATGATCATGATGAAAGACAATTATTGGGGAGTGTTGGTCTTAGCATTTATGTTCATTTAAACTGTTGGTTATCCATGCCTTAAATAGTCTGTGATACCCCCTCAGAATCTTGCAGACCCACATCAAAATACTTACAAATAAGCATATGTCATCTTCCATGATTAGTTTAGATAAAATTAGACTGGTGGAAAAAAAATAGAACATATAAATAGAAGTAGATTTGTTTAAAAACAAAAGAACTTCAAAATTTAAATTTCTCACCAGGCCAAAGTGTTTTCTCTGATAGATTCTAACCAAAGTTAAAACAATAGTATCAATCTTATACAAATTTTTCAGAAGATATAAGAGGGAAGATCACCCCCCACTTCATCTTATGAGACCAGAATAATCCCGATACCAAAATCATTCAAGTATACTCCAAGAAAAGAAAACTACAGAACACTATCTCTCACGAAAAGATATGCAAAAATCCTTAACAAAGCACTAGCAAAACACATACAACAATATGTAAAAAGGATAATATGACAAGACATAGCAAGGTTCATCCCAGTAACAAAATGTTGGTTTATTATTTTTAAAAATGAGTACAAATACTCATCACATTAATAGAAAGAAAGAGCAAAATTCATATGATATCTTAATAGATGTGGGAAAGTACTTGACAAAATTGAGCACCCATTCATGATAAAAACTTACAGCAAACTAGGAACAGCAGACACTCATAAAAAAGTACATAATGTTTGATTACCTTTATATGAAGATCAAAAATAGGCAAAACTAAGTGTTTACCTGTGATGTCAGAGAAATTTACTGGGAATGTGTATGAGAAAATTTTCTGGTATGAAGGAAACGATCTTCATCTTTATTGGGTTTTGAATAACACAAGTTCAAACTTTTGTCAAAACTCATCAACCTTTACATTTAGGATCCATGCCTTTCACTGTATGTAAACTATACCTCAATTAAAAACAAGCCACAGGGCTTCCCTGGTGGTGCAGTGGTTGAGAGTCCACCTGCCGATGCAGGGGACACGGCCTCGTGTCCCGGTCCGGGAAGATCCCACATGCCGCGGAGCGGCTGGGCCCGTGAGCCATGGCCGCTGAGCCTGCGCGTCCGGAGCCTGTGCTCCACAACGGGAGAGGCCACAACAGTGAGAGGCCCGCGTACCGCAAAAAAAAAACAAGCCACAGGAGGACAAAAGTTATATATTGGACTACCATTAAAACAAAAGAGGGAAAGAACTGGAATGATTTTTAAAAGATTAAAATATGTGAATACAAAGTAGAAAGTCAGGAGAAATAATAAATGAAGGGCTTCCCTAGTGGCGCAGTGGTTAAGAATCTGCCTGCCGATGCAGGGGACATGGGTTCGAGCCCTGGTCTGGGAAGATCCCACATGCCGCGAAGCAACTAAGTCCGTGGGCCACAACTACTGAGCCCACATGCCACAACTACTGAAGTCCACACTCCTAGAGCCGTGCTCCGCAACAAGAGAAGCCACTGCGAGAAGCCCGCACACTGCAACGAAGAGTAGCCCCCACTTGCTTCAACCAGAGAAAAGCCCGCACACAGCAACAAAGACCCCACACAACCAAAAACAATAAATAAATAAAATAAAATAATAAAATAAATTTATAAAAAAAGAATAAATGGAAAGAGTGTGTGTAACTTATAATCAGATGCACAAGTTAAGATTTATTGAGTATGTATTACATACACATTTTGTGATATATGCATACCGTCTTTTAGATAGTAATTATTATTTTTATTTTATAGATGATGATAGAGACCAGAGAATTAAAGTCTAAAGCCACAGGTAGAAAGTTATCAGAATAAGACTTATACCAGGGATTAGCAGAATGGTGGATCTTGAGGCTGAGTTCAGTACATAGACATTTCATTTTGTCTGCTTGGTATTGCAAAAGAGAAAATTGAAGTAAATATTTGCATTTAAAGATTGTGACATTTCCATAAAAATCTGAATTTCTGGAAAATACTGAAAATTGGAATATTTGCCATGTTGGGCCTATGTTCCCACATGCAGAAAAATCATCTGAAGCTCAGTGTCAGGCAGGTGGTCCCCTTAAACAGGACTTAAACAGGACATGTTACCTGCTTGTCTCTGTAAGTGTTTGAGTATGGATACCTAATTGATGACCACGTTTATCTGAATTCAGGTCCAGAGAAGACATAGGAAAAAAGGTGATATTGCACAGTGAAGGGGGGACAAAAGATCATATGAGTAAGGAGTCTATGATTTAGGAGCTAAGGGCTAAAAGATAGCAACAAAACCTGATAATGCCCAAAGCAAGATATTATATAAGAGAAAAAGACAAAAAGCAGAGACCTGTCCAAAAGGAAAGTCCATTTTATAGTGACTAATACCCATTGGATGTTTTCCAGCTTGTTGTGGGGATGCTATACTGTAATAGAGAGACTCACAGAAGATAAATTAATTTCTCAAAATTGCTTGACTGATACTGAAGAATAACCTTCCTCTGGGATAAGAAGTGAGGTTAGACTCTGAGCACTCAGAATCAATGTGATTAAGAGCAGGAAGGTGGAGGAAATTTGTAACCCCCTTAGAGTATTAGGTCTGTGTTCCCTCCTCTGTAAAATTAAAGCATAATATAAGACTGGTTTTTCCATAACAGACCTTTTCAGTTCTGACATACTTTGGCTTCATGAATTAGGATGACATTGAAATATGGCCTAGTACCCCAAGAGTGCTTGTCTGGTATTTTTATTCTATACATACTAGTGCCTCCACCCAGAGTACAAAGTGGGAAGGGTTCTTCTTTTCAGATCACTCACTACAACGCTCCATGGGTTGCAACCTCAATTAACTTCTTGATTCCTCTTTCATACTTTCTAATTTACTACCCCAGTTAAAACAATTCAATGCATGCAGATCCATTTAGGTTCTACATAGCCCTTATAATAAGGAGTCTGAGATTTTTTTTTAAGTTTATTCATTTGTTTAACATGTATAGCACACCTAAACCTGGAAAGGGAGGAAAACAAGGATAAGTTGTTGAATTAGAATCAACTTGAAAATAGAGTCCAATCTGACTTTTTACTAAATGTACTTTTAGGTTAAAAATATTAGCCTGTCCTTTATTTGGCATAGTATTTTCTACAGCATGTTAACACAAGATTTGTTTTTGACTTGTGCTTGGATCCGGTATTAATATTACAAAGATTAGCTGTTGCTTTAGAAATGAAAGCTGTTCAGTCCTATCTAAGCTCTACTTAATAAGTCCCCTTATCCTTATTTAAACTCTCTATGGCTTTATTATTTTTTTAACCAACACAATGAGAATGATATCATTCTGCAAATCCTGCTTCATAGTATGCTATGTTACATGAAATCAAATTAATCTGGCACATTGCCTGTCATAGAGTAGGGTTTCAATAAATTAATTTCAAGTTTAATCTTTAGATTGCTCTGAGGCCTGTGGTATTGGTTACGGTGGATGTTTCTAGACTCAGAATGCTATATTGTTGACTCTAGTCCTCTGCCTCTAACAACTTGCTCCTCCTTATTCTTTCTGTACACATTGGCTCACCACGTTGGAAACATCAACACAGTGCCTGTAGGACCACCATACTCCCACTCTTCCTTAATGATAACTTACAAAATGTCAATTGCAGTCAAAAATAACATTCAAGACTCTCTTGAAAGGAAGCATTCTCTTATACCATTTGGCTAAATATCTCTCCAGAAGAGATTTACTTCCTGTGTTTCATTGTTCACAGTTTGGAGAATGAAAATGTCTTTGTGAGAGGTGAAGGAGAAATAGCCACCCTAAAACTATCAGGGAAGGGTGCTTAGAATTTCCCTAGTTCATTAATTCATCCAGTTAACAATATTTACTGAGTCCTTACTATGGAGAAGCATTGTTTTGTGTTCTGAGAATATAAGAAATAAGACCAAAAAACAAAAACATTCCTGCTTTTATTCACAAAAGACAAAAATAAGTGGACAAATAAAGACTATAGAGATTGAATGAAGTAGCAGTGGGATAGGTTTTAAAATAGACAGTTATATCAGTCAACCATTGCCACAAAAATGCTGCATAACAAACTACCCTAAAACTCAGTTACTTAAGACAAATAACTTAATTCTCTTCATATATCTGTGAGTTAGCCAGGGTGATTCTGCCTTCAGCTCAGGAAGCTCTGCTTCACACTGCAGTTTTGCAAGTTGGCTAGTTCGGCTGTGCTTCATGTTTCTTCTCATTTGGGGACCACCCAGGAAAAGTTCTTCTCCTGGCAATGGCAGAAGAGGAAGAGGGCGAGCCAGAAGCTGCAAACTCATGTCGAGTCTTTGTTTTCCTTATGTCTGCCAACATCCCATTAGGTAAAGCAAGCCTCATGGCCAAAATCATGATCAAGAGTGGGGAAGTATATTCTACCCACTCTGGGGAGAGGCAGGGGATGAGTATTTGCTGAACAATAATGTAATTACAGCATTCATTGACGATCTCTGAGGAGAAAGGTTGGCATGTTTAGGAAAAAGCCAGAAGACCAGTATGCTTGAAACAGACAGAAGGGGAGAGTGGTAGGATATGACAGCTGAGAGGGAGGCAGAGGCCCACTCCAGGTAATATAGGCCACAGTCAGGAATTTGTTCTAAGTACAATAGGAAACCTTTAGGGGTTTTACACAGAGAGGAGTAAGAATTGATTTACATTAAAAAACAAAGAACTTCTCTGTGTGGTGACTACATTGAAAGGGACCGAGTCTGTTGGTAAGTATACTATTCACGTTACTCTTGCTGCAGCTCAGGCGGGTGCTGATGGCTCAGACCTGCATGGTGATAGTAGGATGGTGGCTTGGACCTGTATGGTGATAATGGAGTAAGGAAAAGTACTTGGGCTTGGAATCTATTTTGGTGGCAGACCTGCACCCGAGGGAGTTTCCACCCTTGGAAGTGGTAGGGGAGAGGGAAGAGAGTTGTAAATGCCAGCTATTTGATCTGTGCAACCCAGTGAATGATGGTGCTAGTAACTGAAATGGGGAACACTAGGGGAAGAGGATATTTTTAGAAAAGTGTTGGAAGGAATCAAAGGTTTTATTATGGGTGCTTGGGGCCGCACCATGACCACCAGAGGAAACCCTGTCGCTCTGGAAACAGGAGCAAGCCCCGCTGAAGGCCCTTGTTGTGGACCTGGACATGGAGTGGTGGCAGCGGGACCCGCTTCTCGGGCCGGCAGAGGGTCAGGGGCGTGGACATGTCCTTTGTGAAGGGCGACAATGTCAACACCTGTGCGTCCCTGATGGTGCTCAGCTACCCTGAGCTTGAGGTCCTTCAGTAAGCCCCCTTCATCCTGCAGAACCAGGAGTCGCTCCCAGCACCCTCTTATTTGTCTTTACCATGCTGGGATGGAACTGACCAGAATATAAGCTCCACGATGGGTGATAGGGACCATGCTGTCTTGCCCACTGGTTGTAGCCTCGGCACCTAGTACAATGCGGGGTTCACAGAAGACCCCTGAATAGATACACAAATGAATGAGCTGTGTACCCACGATTCCTTTAGAGTCAACGACTCAGGGAGCATTGGCTAAAGAAGAGCTTGAGAAGGAACCTCTGCAGCTTCGGCATTTCCCCCTCCCTGCTCCTCTGCCAGCTCCCAAAGCCACCATTCTCCTGCCTTAGTGTCTTTGCACTTTGCTCGGAAGACCCTTTAGTCCAAATTCAGCAGAAATGTATTGATACCCAACTTACAGTTTGGTGAGGAATAAATGAGATCATGCGGAAAGCAATTTAGCATAACAGGGCTGGGGTAAGCCCTCAATTAAGCCACTGTTAATTCTGAGGATGACTTCTTGTTTTTTAAGACACAATTCACTTGTTTCCATCACTCTGTACCTTTCTCTAGCAGCAGAATTAACCACCCCTTCATCTCTGTCCTAGGCCTCTTTCTTAGGTGTGTGCTATTCCAGTACCTCTCACACTGTATTAAAGTTACTGGTTTAGGAGATACTTGCAAATCTTATGACCTATCTATGATCGGAGCAATCTCCCTATTGCAATAGTCCTCCTACCTTCCTTGCAATAATTAGTTTGAATAAAGTCTGTCCTTACCTCAAAAAAAAAAAGTTTTATTTTGGACAGTAAGGTTACCTAATGATCCTCCAAGTAGAACTGCTGCGTATGTGATTGGATATGCAACCTGAGTAGTCAGAGGTGAAAATTGAGGGGTTACTAGGGAATAGATAGGATCCACAGCCATAAGATTTAACAAGATCAGCAGGGAAAGAATCTAAATTGAAAAAATAATAAGACCAAGGACCAAGACTAATAATATAAACCGTTATGTTCCAAGTTCAGCATCTAATATCTTCTTCAGATAAGGAAAAAATACAGTATTTCAGTGAATCTGCTTCTGGTAAATGGTAGCTCAAGAACATTTGTGCTATTTTGTGTATTACAGGTGATACAGAAATTTTCTTAGATTTTGTAACAACAACAAAAAAAAGAGCAGAAGCTTTTCTTTAAAAAAAAACCTCATTTTTTACTCTAAATAATTACACTCTAATTTGTAAAACTAAGAAAAATAAAAGTTGAAAATTGTTAAGAACTTTTCCTGTAATGCTTTCATTTTCTTCTTACTCAAAAAGGAGGCTTATAAGGACAATTACTTGAGCAATACACATAGCGGGGAGTGATTTCATGGACATATCGATATTTTTCTTTGACATGAGAAACAAGATTATAAGTGAGATCAGCAGTACCTACAATATGGAATATCCTTAGTTAAATATGGCAACCCGTTAACATGTGAATCCCAGGCAAAGCTTGTGTTATAAATGGAGTTTAAGTTGCAAAATGTGCTTTGACTACAGAAATCCATCATCAATTTTTCCGAATTAATTACCTATACAGATGCGAGAGCAGAGACAGGAAGAGCCAAAGGGAAATGAGCTGGGAATTTATAGAGATTATGGGCAAAGCATGATTACACATAGATTGGAAAATTGGACATTTGGTTTACATTTACCTAACTCTCCAAGGACAGGATTATATGCATTTTGTGTGTAAGATAGTATATGTGGGTATGGGTCTGTGCATGCATATAACTGTCTGTATGTCTAGAAAATGGACCTTAATTGAACAGAAAAATCAATTGAGTTTACAAAGAGATTGGCATCATTGTTTGTTCAGATGAATCACAGTCACAGTTCCAAACCAGAGACTCATTTAGAGGAATGGAGTAAATGTGCAATTTATCCTAAGCACTCAACTGGTGAACGCACATGATCCCAGGGTGCTTTCTTAAATATGTTTAATGTTGACTTCCCCAGTCAGGGAGGAAAAGAATGACTAGAGCAAAGTCTCAGGAAACTGACTTAGTTAAAGTCTCATATCAAATATTAAGATTAGTGATAACAAAAGAGTTTTAGTAATTGAAATTAAAGTAGAGATGTGGCTGAAAGGAATGTTACAAATGGAAACATGGAAAAACAAGTCAGAAATTTAAAATAATCAGCTTTTCAATTCAACCTAGTGAATATGTATTGAGCACTTACAGTCTGTAAGCCTTGGAAGAAGATATACAATGATGTGTGAGCATCCTTTCCTTCTAGAAGTTTACAGATGTAGGGGAGGAAAAATAATTTTCCTTCTGCCCTTCTAGGTTCTTGGTTGAGACCACACCACCATCGCCACCATAGTAACTGATTAACAGTTAAAAACAGAGTTTAGGGTTTCCCTGGTGGTGCAGTGGTTAAGAATCTGCCTGCCAATGCAGGGGACATGGGTTCGAGCCCTTGTCTGGGAAGATCCCACATGCCGCGGAGCAACTAAGCCCATGAGCCACAACTACTGAGCCCACGTGCCACAGATACTGAAGCTCACGCATCTAGAGCCCATGCTCGCAACAAGAGAAGCCATCACAATGAGAAGCCTGTGCACCGCGACAAAGAGTAGCCCCCGCTCGCCGCCACTAGAGAAAGCCCATGTACAGCAACGAAGACCCAACGCAGCCAAAAATAAAAACAAACAAACAAACAAAAAACTGAAGTTTAATACCAGGTACCCTTCCTGTATCCATGGAGATACCCAGGAAAACTGAGTGGTTCCCCAAAATGGTCCAACCCACCACCTTAAACACCATCTTTAGCTAAAGACAAAAGAAAGATTTTGGGGAGGGGCTTGGGGAAGGCCTGTTAATGGGAGATTATCAGGCAAAGCACAGTAAACCAGGGTATGATTGTTACAGAGTCCGAGCCTTCTCCACTGAGGTGAGTTTTCAGAGATTCAGTCATCCTTCTCTTCCAGGTGTAGTGTAGTGAGGGAGATACCCTTTCAAACAGAGATTCCCCTTATTAACGTAAAGGTCCCTTATAAAAGGGTAACTTCTACCCTGTTTTCAGAGCTGCTCTTGCCTTGGCTGGGTCTTAAAAATAACCAGCTCAAATAATCAATATGCCAAAGAGGCATATTTTGGGGTGGCACATTTTGCTCCCGTTCAGTTTACCACAAACGGCTAGCAGAAACTGGGAAGAGTAGAAGTAGATGAAACTTTTAGGATTCAAGCTTGGAAAGGTTCACCTTGAATAGGCCTAAAATAGAATCTTTTAAAAATTGAAGATAAGTCAGAAAGTGAGAGACAGAGCGGTCAAAGGGAAGAAGGAGGGCAGATTCCAGATGGTAGAAACACCACAGGGTAAGTTTTGGGGATTACGGTATAAAAAGATTGGAGCGTCCAGGAAGCTGTATATAAATGGGATAATGAAGCCTCCAAAGGTACAGGAAGAAATCATCTGAAACTGAAGACACACTATTTATCAAGTAGTTTTTGAACTTTCCCATCTCCAAATTAAATATGTTTACAGACCACTCTTTCTAATTGCCAATCTTTCAGGCATCTCTGTTGATTTTTTTAAGTAATTAGCTAGCAAAAGTCTGATTTAAGTCACAGTAGAAGCTCAGAAATCTACCTACAGTAGAAATGTAACCTACAGGTACCCAGATAAACCTATTTAGATAGATAAAAAGATAAAACCTATTCAGAGTTAGCTGCTTCATGGTGACCTCAAGCTAGAAGGCCAACACGTGAAGATTGTCCAAGGGTAATGTTCAAACTCTTCATTAGTATTTCAAGAGCTAGATAAAAATTAGAAGGATTTTAGGCATAAAGCCTTTAGAATAAAGATATTTCATCCATCTCCATAGAAAGGTGCCTGAAATCCTGAATAAAAGGCATCATTGAAGTACTTCCTGAAATACGTTTAAAGGCAAATATCCACACATAACTTACTGTCTCTTAAAACAAATTGTTTAATTGGCTTTTCTATAGCTCGAAGGCATTGGAGCTGAAAAGCAAAGGTGTAACAGATGTTTTTAAAAATACCATTTAGAGGTCAAATAAAGTTTATCTATATCATAATTTTACCATAAAAGTTACACATCTTCTTTTTCTCCCAAAAGAAAAAGTAGTGTATAGCATCTATCTGATCTTCAATCATTTGACATTTGCTAACACATTTCCCGCAATTCTTTCAGGCTTATCATTTCTACATTGACAGCTAATGAAGTGATATATTTAAAACAACATGAATTCCCACTGTTAACTCTCCCCCTTTCTTTCTTATTAATTAAGAATGAATTTTGTCAACATTTCCCTGAGCTTCATGTATGAAAGAAGTCAGTTGAGAAAAATAGGACTCACACTTTCTTTTTACCATTAGGCTGCTATCACACATTTTAAAAGATTATTCTTTGTATTTGCATGTCAAAAGCTCATAAAACAACTAATTTAAATATCATGCAAAGAATATATAATTTCTTGACTTCTTCATTAAAGTGGCTTTGAAAGGATTCTGTCACAAAGATGCTCTGATCGTGAGAAGAAAGTAAGCATAATGCTCAGAATTCTGATGTGATCAGTCAAGTGAAAATAAAAAAACCTTTTAAACATCTATTGCGCCCCCTAGTGGCAGAAAGGCAAAAATTGAGTACATATTTCAAATTTCTTTGCCGATTAATTACCCTTTACATATAAAACTTTCCTCAAGTGAGTCGTGTTCAATGCTGTGTGGTATGTAAGTCTGTAAAACAAACTAAAAGAGGTAAAAAAAATCAGCCATTGTTAAATTCCTAAACATTAAGTTACATGAATGACTCCTTGCTATTTTAAATTATTATTACATGTTTGGAATTAGTCCCTCTTCTTAGGTGTAGGGTAAAATGAAGAAGTCAATTCCATAGACATATACCATATGATATAAGTCAACTCTCTGTAGAAATCAATCCAGACTTCTTTTCTCGATTGTTACTATCTGGTTGATATGTTTAAGAAGTGAACAAGTCTCAGACACATTTACCTTTAAATATTCACATTTTTAACAGCACCATCTTTTCCAGTCATGCCATGTATCCTGAAATACTTAATGCAAGAAGAAAACTTCACTCCAAAAGACATTTTGAGCAATTTTCTTCTGAGAACCCGGGAGAGGGAACGAGTGTCATTGTAACTCATGAAATATGTGAAGATGCGGTCTTAAGAATGCGACTGGTGGACGGTGGTTATTTAAGATTGTCTCTGTTCCAGAAGTACAGTCTCATCTTTATCACTATCACAGGGGAAGAAATCTGATACAATGGCGAAAACCAGTGAAAAGGGGATTATAGACTGAATAGGATGGGGCCGCAAGAATGGATCTAAAGGAGCAGAGCGATGCAGACAGAAAACGAGGAAAGTATCGGAAAACAGCAATCAGTGATACAATAATACATATTTCTGCCTGCTAACAAATAAATTATAGTTGGGTTTTGTAAACATGAAATTGTCTTTCTAAGACACTCAACCATAAATCAGCATACATAATTCAGTCAACCTTTCAGTTACTTAAAATTGACTTTTCAATTTGTTAGGAAATAATACCCTATTGCTTAGAGCTACTAGTCTCTTTTCTTAAAATTGATTCTCTCTCCTTTCTCTAAATTCTTTTCCTTAACCCAATATTATAACTGATTTTCTGCTTATCTTCCACTTGCTTTCTTTTTCTAGCATGTATTGTCTAAGACCTTATCAGTCCTGAAACCACAAAACACTTTTTCAAAAGTATGGGTTATCAGAAAAGAATCCTGACTCTTTAAGAACTTCCAAACCTAAAGAATTACTGATTTTAGGCATTCATCCTGGAGATTTTGATTATATTAGAAATAACAGATCTCATGCTTCACAAAATCAAAATGACAACTTTTTAGAGTCAGAGAATAAGAGGCAATGGGGAAAGAATGGTACTGGAAGTTCTTTTCCAGTATGCTCTGTATGGAATTGCTTTTGAATGACTCCTGCGTGTCGGAAATCTGGAGCAGCAGTGTCAATTAGGGAAGATGTCGCTGTTACTGGAGGTTCAGAAGTGGGGGAGAGGTGTCGGGGGGACAAAGAAGAAAGGGAGGAGGAAGTGGGGAGTGGAGGGGAGGGATGGAAATGAAGGGCACATCCTGAAGAGATAATCCCTGTATACTCATGACATCATCCCCTGCATATATATACATATATATATATATATATATATATATATAGGGAATGGTCAAAGCATCTCTCATAGTTCAGTCACTTCCAAACTCAGCTGGAGGCAAGAGGAAGCACTAGAGAGCCCCCTTCAGCCTGTCTCTGACGTTTATGGACTGGGCTTGCTAGAAGGCTCAAGAAGATGATGGCAGGAATGAAAATCCAACTGGTGTGCATGATACTCCTGGCTTTCAGCTCCTGGAGTCTGTGCTCAGGTAAGCTCAGCTGCATTTCACAACTCCCTGAAGTGATTTCTTTTTCCATTTTTACTGTGTGTTGCCACTTAACGTTAATGTATCCAGCGAGAAGAGTTTCTCCCTTATTCTGGATTTCCTTTCTAGTGATAGAAGCTGGATATTTTCTTTCTCTGTTTTATGATTACAAGAACTGAAAGATTTCTTTTTCCTTTTTAAATCTGCAAGGTAATAAAAGGGATTTCAATGAAACACTTCATGTTCCCCTTTGCAATGTAACCACTAGAAAAGAAAACATGTGAAACAAATCAAGCTGGTCACTGTCTAATGAGAAGTACAGGAGTGGTGCCTGTCAAAGTGCAAACCCATAATTAAAACTGATTGCATTTGAAATGTTTTATCTCTTCCTCATTCACTCTCTTAGGACATGGTGGCTTCTCCCTCTCAAATATTATTTTCTTAATTGTGTGTATGTTAAGATAACAAAGTGAAAATTGATGTTTAATGAATAAATGAATAAAGCATTATTTGTAGAAAATTATTTCTAGAAAAATACACAAAATACCAAGCTCTTTTAAGAATACATTTTATATAACTTTTCTGTGTGACAAATAGATGTATTATTAATTTAACTATTTTTTTGCAGTCATTTAAGTTGATACAGAATGTAACTGGAAAATTGTCATTCTTATATTGATAAAAATTATTTCCCTGTAGCAGTATTTTGCATGTGATAATTAAGATGAAACCATACTTTGTCAAATATCTATCAATAGCTCACCTTGAAAATAAGATTTAAACTTAAAAGAGTAATATGAAATATTATAGTGATTGCCATATGCTCTAATTAATGTTGGAAAATAATTGAATGATCACATCAAGGTGGGAAAAGAAACAAGGGATAAATGCAGCAAAAATATTTAGCCTGTTTTATACTGTTATATCATAAATATGACACTGAAATGTTTAATTCAAACTCCTGCTATGATTTTATGAATTAACTCAGTATAGTGTTCTATAACTTTATTTCTATTACCTTATAGTAATTTCTAAATTTTTCTTCTCTGTAAAATATTCATTATTGGAAACTGGAAAGAATATTCTAAAAAAAATCAGAAATCCATTTTCCACGCTCTTGTACATGTATTGATGGACAACTCCACTTTTGCTTAAACAATTTCCTTAATAGCCTGTGAAAAAATTGCTAAGTACACGTGATTCTAAATCCTTGTTTAAAGTAGAGAAACAAATCTTTCAAAGTGTGTTTTGTAAAATAGCATCTCAAATTAAACAAATCTCAGTGTCTTTCTTATTCTAAAATTATCAGCAAGCAATTTCCTTTGTTTTTATCTTGAAAAAATGTCTTATACATACCTTTTCATTATGTTATTTTTAAAATATCAATACATATATATTCTGTATATGTAAACTATTTCCAGTAAAAATTATCCAGCATTTTTGATTAAATCTTTATTTTATCATATAATCAGGGGGTTTTTTTAAATAATGAGATTCAGTGATTAAACAACTCCAAATCATCAATAGCTCTCCTGGCATAAAATCCTGTGTTTATTTTCTTAAAAGTGCTTCTATTATTCTATTCTGTTAGCCTAAAGTAAAACTATAATTGTTTTTTTCCAAATGTTATTCTAAGGAGAATGAATACATAGCAAAGACAATAAACTTCTAAGACAAAGTTTTTTGAGACTAATCTTAAATCTCTAGGTTATAATATAATTACATGATACGTGATTATACAGTAAACATGTGGTTTTGATTTTACTCAGATTCAGAAGAGGAAATGAAAGCGTTAGAAGCAGATTTATTGACCAATATGCATACATCAAAGGTAACTTTTTCTTTTTTTTTAAACCAAGGACTGAAAAACATATGAACTCTCATTATAAACATGGTGTCCTTTTCCTATAGTAATAACTTCCCATTGAGACTGAAAAGTTCATTGGGAGGCATTTCCTTTATGGGGAGACTTTTCCTTAAGCTCAAAGGACTTAAGGGTGTTGATGTGACAGGGAAAGAAGCTGTATTGATACTGTATAGTGTATCAATCACTATACTGCAAATTTAATTAAGTAGTCACATATTATTTATGTGGACATGCAAATGTATTTTTAAAACTCCTCTTTCCATTCCAGTCATATTGTGTATGATGAAAGGTATATTGGCCTCAAGATAAATACATAAATGAAAATTAAGTGATATTTTTGCCTTTCTTGTACTATTGGGGAGAGTGAAGTGGAGTTCCTAAATTAAGAATTAAAGTTCACGAAACCCATGAAAGAAATGTGGTAGAGAGTAAAGAGCAATAGACTGGCAAACAGAAGCCTTGAGATCTAATCCCACAGCTGTGACTTATGAACTATTTGATCTTAAGCAAGGGGATTAGTTAACATTGCTTGCCTTTGTTTCCTTATTTTTAAACGTTGGGGTTGGAGTTTATGATCCCCTAGACATTTACATTAAATCCACACCTGGATTTAAATTCTCCTCATAACAGAAGTGTTATTGGTACCTGCTTATTGTTTTTTATTGAATCAGGTGAAACTTTGTACTGGACCTTATTATTCCTCTCTTGGGGTCTTGAAAGCAAGGTTTTTAGATTCCAGCCTGTACCTAGGAATAAAACTCAATTAGAATATACCCAGTTACCACACTACCACACAATCTTGATTTACCCGGAGTGAGTTAATCAGTGTGTATCTAAATGTAGAGTTGGAGAACAGGGTTCCCAACCAAAAGATGTTTCTCAAAGAAAAACGTATCTTGAGGTGAGGCAGTCACCCGGTGCAATCACTGTTGTAATGCTGAGGATTCCACAGGCACTGTGGTAAGAAAGTAAATGCTCAGGACTCCTCCTGCCTCTTCCCTAATTGGATGAGCATGTTCCAGGTGCAACAACCCCTGGCATAGAAGTAGAATTGTGTTCAATAGTGGGTGTGAAGGGGTAATAGCCATTTCTGTGTTTGTATGAGAATGTGGGTAACTGTTATCTCAGAGCTAACAAAGACGTTTTCTACTATGGTCCTTAAAAGGCATTTGGGGAAAATTTAAGTACCTATATATTTCCACAATTGCCCAGATCTACAAAAGTTGAACACATTGAAACCAAATTCTACCATAATTTGGTGGGTTTCCTATCAAGAATGATCAAATTTCATTTAGTCATTAAAACTCAGTGAACAAATACATTTAACCTTAAGATAATGGATCCTTTGTTTAATATTCAATCAGAATAGCAATGGCTATAATCGCTTCAACTCATAAATAGGAAGACAAGTGAAGTTAATAGTCTGTTTTGAAAAATGGAACAGATTAGTATGCCTTAGTGTCTTGGTAGAGATTTTACCTCTATGATTTCAAGTTTATGTAGACAAATAAAGGTCCTAAATAATCTCCAAAATGTGATATGGTGTGGGGATTGCCAGCTACTTTGCAAAAATGTGGGAGTAGAGGTTATGATTCCTTCCCTGGCCAAGATGCTGCAAGGGAAAAACAATTTCAGTATATGAAGTGGTTTAGTTTTATTCTTAAGAGAAATACGTAGCCAAAGTATAGACAGAATAACATATACCGCTTTCATTCAGTCATGGGATATATATCTAAAACAGATCATGGAAGAAAAATTGAATCCCATTGCCTCCTTTTTTACTTGAAATAAGTAAAATACAGACTATGATGAGGAAGCACCCAGAAGCATAATTATCCCAATTTTGCTGCTAGGATGGGAACATAAAGCTCATTTCTTATTTTTTATAAAACTACTATCACTTATTTCTCTGTGATTCAATTAGTTTTTGGTGTGTGTAGTGTTCTATGCAAATGAAAAGTCTAAACTTTTGACCATTTTAACCAATATACTGTATCTAAAATTTTGAAAGAATAGTATTTGATATTGGTATAACTCCATTATTAAAAGCTTCAGAAAGCTTCAGCTTTCTTCTTTCCACTCTAAAGGTAATTTCAATTTTTAAAGTAAAACTATTTAGACATTGAAATACTAATGTAGAAATACTCTTAAGCAACAGAAGGCCAAGAGAGATTCCAAAGCTTGAAGAGAAGGGGAAGATAAAGAAATTAGTTCTCACAATACAATTCTCTTTATTACCAGTGGTAGTGCTTTGGTATAGTTTTTTTAAGAAAGGGAACTTTGAAGAAAAGAATATGTTTTCTTTAGGCTCTCAAAAAGCTGCTGGAATGATGTAATTTTCTATGATCAAATTCAATGCCTTGAATACAGTAAGAGTTTAATAAATATTTATGTACTAACAATAAGAATCTAGGATTTATTACTAGCCCTTACTTTTTGTATTCAGCTGTAAGAACTTCAGGGCTCCACCACAGATGACTTTATTTTTACTTAGGTGAAATACTTGAATTCACCATGAATTCACCAATTCACCAATTCAAATGCTTGTAATACATTTGATTTCAGTGTATTATAGATAGTGACCACTAGTAATATAGATTAAGTCCCATTTAATTAAGGAAACCAAAATTTAACCAGGATCTTATTCAGTATTAGGAGTTTAATCAAATAATGCTAAGTAAGAACCACAAATATTCTTGTTTTCCTCATTTTAAAAGCAAGAGAAGACAATATTCTAAATTTCTTATCTATAGGCTTAGGTCTATTATAGACATTTACGTAAAATAATTTAATAAATAAGAATGTTTATTGTTAAAGAAAATTATTCATGACACTTGTTAAAGGTAGCAAGGAAGACTTTATTCAAGAGGAACTATGGTTTTGCAAAGATCAGGCTTAACTCCAAGCACAACAAGGACAAGTGTGGATTTACAGCCAAGGAACAGGGTTGGGGTGGATCATTGTATGGAAAATTACTGAGGAAACTCTAAATCTAGGAGGATTCTTGCTAGACAACTCAATAGAATCCTAGGATGATCAGGTATCAATGGTGGGGCATTTTTGCTAACTTGACTCAGAAGGATTCTTGCTAAAACTGGACTAAGTAGACCAAGGACAGAGCCCAAGGTTGGGACCTCGTCAAGAAGAGGGCTCAGAGGATCCTAACTCAGGTTTCATCAAAGACAGAGTCTTTGTCCTTTTCTTGAGTGAACTATTTAAACCTTATAAGAAATGTTCTTAAATACATGTCTATTTAGACATCCTATGGTCAAAAGTGCCCTCTCTGCGGTGCTTCCAAAGTATGACAGGGGCTAAGGTGATATTAAACAATATACTAGTGAGTGATGCAGTGACTGTTTTAACTGGCAGAAGAGAACAAAATGCTTTACTCAGTTTCCTCGTCCAAAAAAATAATCAGACAACACAAGTCCTGACAGATACTTTATGAATAAAGCATTATATGGTCAATTAGTTTGGGGAGCATTGGATATTATGTTAGCACCCTTGAAAAGTTACAATGAATATTTGCAAGTAAAAAGCTCAAGAAGCCTTTAAATTTCCTTTAAACTCAAGTTTTCCAATTCACTTGACAGTGGAACTCCTTTTTAAAAACAGTGAGTACAGAGCTAGTGTTCTAAGGAAAACACTCAATCAGATGATCTCTAAAGAGCTTTCCGAATGTAAAATTGTACTATCCCATTAATTGGCAAGACATAAGATGTTGCTGCCACACAGTGGAGCATGCTGCCTCTAAGTTTCCCATAGCAGAAAAATTCAAGAACAGGCTGATAATCACATTCGAGGGGCATAGTTGAATGTATTTCCAAACTGTTTGAAAACATTATAGTGAATATTTTTGTACTCACAGATTTGCATGTCCCTAAGGTAAAGTCTTAATCAAAGGGTATGCACATTTACAATTTTTATACATATTGCCAAAACACCTTTCAAGAAATTATACCAATATATACTTAGACCAACAAATATTTAGAAGAGAAAGTGTGTGTTTCTCCATATCCTCATAAGTACATCAAGTGTACTTATACTTTTTAGGGTCTTCTGATCTGATAGTAGCCAAGTTGAACATCATTCCACATATTTCTGTTCCATATTTCTTCTTTGATAGCGATTCTGTGACTTGTCTGCTCATATTATTTATCTGAGGTTTAACACTTTTTAAGTGGTTTTTTTTGTTTTTTTTAATTGGGGCATTCACCAGTTTCTTTTGGAAGAGCTCCACCTGTGTTAAGTATATTAACATTTTGTGGCAGCTTTTACAGTATGTCTTCCTTTTGATTTTAGTTCAGGCTGTTAATTTTTGAGAGATAATTTACACATTTATGTATTTAAAATTATCTTTTCCTTTATGGATTCTGGTTTGGATATTTGCTTAACAATATTTTTCCAAATTTATAAAATAAATTCTATATATTTACATATTTTTATTTTTACTCATATTTAACCCATCTGGATATTGTTAGACTATAATATGTCAATAAAAGTTATAACTAGATCTAAATCCAGATTTCCCCATAGCCAACTGTCCCAAGGACTTCAAATGCAAACTTTGCTATATGCTCTTCAATCATATTTACTTGGATCAAATTTTGGACATTATATTCTCTTTTGTTGAGTTTTATATTTATGCTTGTTCTATTAATTCACTCTTTGATTACTGCAGCTTTAAGATACATTTTAATATCTGGTAGAGTAAGTCCTTCCTACCTTTTTATTTTTCTAAGTCTTCTTAGTTCTCGCATATTCATACTTCCAAATTAACTTCATAATTGTTTTGCTACACTCCCTCCTCTAAACTTCCAGCCTCCCCATATTTTCCAAATTGGAACTTTGATTTGGAATTGCATTGCATTTGGAGAATAATTCAGAGAGAATTGACACCAATAAAATTGATACTAATATTTTTGAATCTTCTCATCACAGCTTTGTGGTCATTCAAAAAAGCTTTTTTTATGTTCTTTAGAAAAAATTTATGCTTTTCTTCATCTATGCCCTTTGAGATGCTTGTTAAGTTTTATAAGTTATTTCACACTTAGTTTCTCCAAAAATTGGCAAATGAGAAAGTTGTTAATTATGGTAATAATGGTTTCAGACAAGATCTTATTAGAAAAGGATATTTTAGAAAATATTATAATTTTCAAATAAATAAATTGATCATCTGTGATGCTACCTGTGACAACTATTAATGTGTGGAATAGATTCGTGGTCTCACACTACTGTAATTATCCAAATCTATTATTATCACCTTGGCCGCTGTTCCATTAGACACTAAACTGAAGTGTAATAAGGAGAGAGTGGTATTTTTAATATTTTCACCTGTGATATATACATATATATTTATGTATTTCTACTTACTGTAATTTCTATTTTCTTTCTTTCTTTGCTCATGTATGTGTGTGTTTATGTGTATTAACTTTATTGCATTTGGCAAATAGAGGATATGAAGTATCGACACTATTCAACTTTGTGATATGAAGTTACTAATTAATAACAGTGTTTTTATTTGGCTAGACTAACAATTAGGTCTTAAAAGGTAATGGCTTAGCACAATAGAAATTTGTTTCTAACTCTTACAACACAAATTTTAATTGCATTAACTATTTCTTTCTACATTTCAGATCAGTAAAGCAAGTGTTCCCTCTTGGAAAATGAGCCTGCTGAATGTGTGCAGTCTTATAAATAACCTGAACAGCCAAGCCGAGGAAACAGGAGAGTTTCCTGAGGAGGAGCTTATTACAAGAAGGAAATTTCCAACTACCTTAGATGGCTTTAGCTTGGAAGCAATGCTGACAATATACCAGCTCCGAAAAATCTGTCACAGCAGGGCCTTTCAACACTGGGAGGTAAACAAAAACAAAATACGAATATGATTGTGGTTATACTAGTTAACTCTCATTTGTACTGATTTTTTTAATCCTGATCATTATCATAACAGGAAGACTTACAAATATTAAGGAAGAATAAACCATGTGTTGAGGTTAACATTCCTTCAGATCTTCAAAGTGTCCTGCAAATATTTGGAGTTTAGCAAAATATCTTTTCTTTGGTCTTAAAAGGGGGATCTGTCTTAGGGCAGACTTGGTACATATGCTTTTATTGTGGATGGCATGGTTAGGCAGTTTTTGGTGGTGGTGGTGGCATGCCTAAGAAATTTAGGAAACTCAAAATGTTTTCTTAGAAACACATAAGTCATGTGTGTTTATTTATAAACAAACACAGAACACAAAAGGTTCCAGTTTTATTTGAATATATTAGGCAAATAAAACCAGAATGATAAGGATATATGCATATTTCTATTTTAATTGAATGTGTGGATTGTGGATTTCAATCATCCTTAGAAGCTAAACGAGGTCCACTATGGCTAGTACAGCCCAATTTCATTATCCAGAACTACCACAAGGGACTGAATGAATCAGTTCTATTAAATACTACACTGGTGACTCACCACCTTTGGTTTGGAAATTTTTGGAAGAGAAAAGAGAAATGAAAATGCTTTAAGAAAAAATAAGAAGAAAATTTAAAAATTTTCCCGACAAGGGAAATATTTCTTTCAGATTAACCCCTAAGAGAAATTTACTTCATGTTTCATATTCTGGGCTTATACCAACACTGGGGATCTGAGGGTCTGAGGATGCCTTTCCTGCTAATATAACAATCTCTATAACACACTGTCACAGAGATACCCTGTGGAAAAGAGGAAATGAAATGCAGAACTTCTAGTGTTTATTCTAACTTGTAAACAAAATGATATTTTCCAGATTAAAAAAAAAATCTAGTTTTAATTTTTCTTGCTGGATTGTTTATCCCTTAATTCCAATTCCAGCTAAATGATTTTCTCTTTAAAATATTACATCAATAAAACTTGAAAAATACTAATTTTAACATAGGGAAATATCAATTATGTGCTGTTTATCCAGGAAAAAAAAATAAACCCTCAATAAACTATAATACAGACAAATCAGGTACACATAAGATTTAAACTTTTGCTATTTTAAATGTTGTTGAGTGATTTAAAATAAAATGATAGTATTATTAAGAGTGTAGTACAATTACAGACTACGTGCACAGAGAAACAAAAGATTAAGAAACTAGATTGTCTGACAGTAGCTGTTTTTCCTTCTATGAAATTGAACAGCTGTGGGTTGAAATAAAGTACTTGTGATACGATTCAATGCATACGGGTTATGATTAGAAACTTACTCTCCTGTCAGTATTAGTTATAGTCACCCCAAAGTTTAGAAGACATTCACAGATACGAATACAGTTCTTACCTTGAGCGTTGATCTTTTTAAAAATTTTGTGTAAATCATGTGCAAAACTCTGGAAAGAGTTCCTAAATATTTTATGCCAGTGGAACATTTGAATCAGAACAGTACTATCAGAAAAAGTGTTTGGAACTAATTTTAGAATGCAGCATATTTGATGAGGTATTAGACAAGATTCTACATAGAGATTAACTCCCTTGAGTTTTTGAATGTGAACTTGCTTTTAATGATTAACTATTAAGCAGCACAATCTAAAGATCTTTACCATTGAAACAGAGCTTTCACATATGTTAATTTCTACAACAGCTGAACAAGTAAGCAGAACAAGCATTCCTCTCTCTTTGACTGAGAAATAGATCTTTAGAATGGCTTTCAAGTCAAATCAGTAATTAACTTAATTGAATATAAAATTCTATTGACCTTTGAGGCCAAACCTTGTTTACTAGATTCAAAACTTTGTATTTGTTGTGATTTATGATATATTTCCATCTTTTGGTCTACCATAAATTAAAGAAAAATACTCAAAATTATATTAAGTGTGTTCCTTCATTTGGAGGTATTAATATATGGCCTTGACAAATATAGAAAGCAAATTTTAAAGGCTGACCTGATGAACTAAGAGCACAGAACAGAGAATCAGAAAAATCATGTTCTCATCCTGTCTCAGCCACTTGATAGCCACCTGTTCTCGGGCAAAACATTTAATTGTTGTGAACCGCATACATCTCATCCACATATATCTTACTGTCTGAATAGCAAATGAGATAAAAGGTAGACAAATACTCTGAAATGGAAGACTTTATGCATGTATGTTTCATTCATATTCGGTCTATCTTGCAGTTGATTCAGGAAGAGGTTCTTGATACTGGAAATGACAAAAATGAAAAGGAAG
This sequence comes from Delphinapterus leucas, assembly GCF_059928025.1. Lineage (NCBI taxonomy): Eukaryota > Metazoa > Chordata > Mammalia > Artiodactyla > Monodontidae > Delphinapterus > Delphinapterus leucas. The sequence continues at coordinate 69,132,836 of NC_143139.1, forward strand.
AAGTTATAAAGAGAAAAATTCCTTACATTCTGAAACGGCAGCTGTATGAGAATAAACCCAGAAGACCCTACATACTCAAAAGAGGTTCTTACTACTACTGAGAGGATATTTTATTTACATGTGATTGTGATTTACCATCCTTTAATTAAATATCAAATTATATTTGTGTGGAAATATGACAGAACACAATTATTTTGTCTCTGCTACAATTGTGGTTTATTAGATGTGATTTTTCTGCATTAATATAAATTGGACTAAATGTTTTCAAATAAATCTAGGTCTTGAGCATGATGTGTTGTGTATAACTGGAGTAGATATTAATTAAGTCATATATAGAATGTTTTGTCATTTTGCAAAGCACTTAATGGGTTGTTGAAACAGTCAAAATGTTTGACATTCTAAACCAAATTATAAGAGATTAGAACAGAGTCTTATGGCAAAGTCTAGCTTACATGTCATTAACCCAAAACAAAATAATAGCACCTGTTTTATTATCTGACTGAATGTTTTATCGAATTACAAGAAATACGTGCTCTCTTCCAAGACTTACTCATGAATCTCTCAGATATGGGGAAGGTAATAGTAGTAAAATAGGACCATCTTCAAAGAATGTTTAATGAATTATTGTTAATTCTGCTCCTCTTAATGAATGATCTTCAACTGAATTTGTTTTTCTGTTAAATAAACTTAATAGCTAACAAAAAAAACAACAAGCCATCAGAACCATGTTTCTTTGCAGATTTACTATCATTAGAAGAGTTACCCTTTATTGACATTTTTCCCTCACGTCCAGTAAATGATAGCTTTATTTTTAACCTCACTGAGGAATTTATGTGACTAATATTTTTCCCACTTAGGAGACCATTTCTGAGGCAAAAGGCATATTTGAAATAACTCCTCATGAATTTCCTTAAACACTGTACTTACAGTCTCATAGCCCTCATAACCCTTACACCCCACCATTAGCAGTGGCCTCCTAGACTCCTGCTCTGACAGGGGGCCTAGGAGGACCTCTCTTTACAGGTTGCATCCTAGTCCCATAGTCATCTATGAAGGAAGATATCAGGATTTGACTTATTCTGGAATTAAGGAGTTTTGAGAACTCTATGGCCTTTAGATGAGATCGCCCCCTCCCCTAGGCTAAACCCCACTTGGTAGGATTTAAGTGTAGCTTACCAATCTCTGAGTTTTTCTGATAAAACCATGACTTCTCACAACTACCTCCCTACCATCTTTTATAGTCCTAACAGCTTCAACATTAAATAGTGCTCAAGGGCTTCCCTGGTGGCACACTGGTTGGGAGCCCGCCTGCCGATGCAGGGGACGCGGGTTCGTGCCCCGGTCCGGGAAGATCCCACGTGCCGCAGAGCGGCTGGGCCCGTGAGCCATGGCCGCTGAGCCTGCGTGTCCAGAGCCTGTGCTCCACGGCGGGAGAGGCCACGACAGTGAGAGGCCCACCTACCGCAAAAAAAAAAAAAAAAATAGTGCTCAAGGCACTGATCCTAAGAAGGAAACTACTCCATAGTGATTAAGAGTGTCTACTCTGGAGTCAGAAGGCCCAGATTCAGCTCCACTGTTCACTAGTAATCTTGGACAATTTATTTAACCTCTCTGTTTCCTCAGCTACTAAATGTGCGGTCTGGAGGAGGGTAAAGTAGTCTGATATGGTGTATAATGCTTACAACGGTACCTGGAATAGATTAATAACACACTAAATTTAACAGTTCTTCTGGCCACTTTCCTACTGGTTTTCCTTTCTTCTTCACAAACTACAGAGCATAACACAGTTTCATATGCTAACCCTCTGTGTTTTGAACAACTGCTGATCTCCTTTTTACTTGCTTCATTCATTATCCTTGAGGACTTCCACATACACGTGCAAGATCCCTCCATAATCTCCCTTCTCAGTCCCTGACATCTTCACTTCCAATAATAAACATTTTATCCATTTCACCTCATCCCATCACTTCCATGGTCCTACCATAGTACTTCTCACTCCCAATAAATTCAACCTCTCCAAAAATCTCGATTTCAAGCACTCTGCTCTCTACACGTCATCTTCTCTCTCCAGTTCACATAATCTATCACTCTCTAACATTTATGATTCCATCTAATACATTGTCCCCACTTCTTTTCACTCTTCACCTTCTAATCATGCCCTCACTTTGCACTTTACTTGGCTTAGATTCTATCGTGTAAAATTAAAATCACTCCCTTATTACCCTCAATTTCCTGTCCTTCTACATTATAGTAGCCTGTGGGAACACCATCAGTTAAACTGAAATCTCCCCCTGATTGTGACCTGACCTGAGAAGCTGAACATAGCTGGAGAAAAGCACCCAAACTGTTGAAGTGTCACGCTTAAAATTTGTGATCGCAAATCTCAAGAGGGTCCTTAGTACTGCCCAATATTCCTACTCTGTTTGCATGATAAATTTTGCCTCTAGTTCTCACTAATGATTGTTTTATATCTTCTCTTCTTCCTTAAATTGCAACACTCGTCATTCTCCTGACATTCGTCAGATGACTTTCTAATGATCTCACCCAAAATACAAAGCAATAAGAAGAAAATCATATTTCCCTACCACTGAATGTAACAATTCCCTTGCATTTATGCCTCACTCTCTTACATTTCAACAGAGGAACTGTCTCTTCTCTTCTGAGGTTTACTCCTTTATTTCCCCATGTCAGTGAACGGTCCCACCAACTGCTCAGGCCAAAAATCTAGTAGTAATTCTTAACTCCCCTCTTTAATACGAACCTGCCATTTCATCTGTTAAGAACTTTTGTTGGCTTTGCTTTCCAAAAACATCTCAAATCTGTCTACTTCTTGCCATATCCACCACTACTGCCCTAATCCACACATTTCCCTCCCCCCCCCAGGACTGTGACAGTTTCTTCCCAGCTGCTTTATTCTTATCGTCTTATTCATCTACATCCTCATAGAGGAATAAAATTTTTAAAAATATTAATTAGATTATGCCATGCGTCTCTCCTCAAAATTCCACAGTGTCTTTCCCTTGCATTTTGGATTAAATCCAAATTCTGTCTTAAAAAGCCTGAAATGCTGAAGCGTTGGTTTACTTCTCTGTTTAATTTCACTCATTCCCCTCCAGTCATATTGGCCTTTTTGTTATTCTTATATCCAGCTTGTTTCTGCTCCAGAAACAAAAAACAGTTGCTGAAACCTCTTTTCTGGAAAGCTCTTCTGGTTGAAAATCCTTTTTCCTGGGTACACAAGACATCCACTTAAAGATTACATTTTCAGCATCTCTTGTCATAGGAACGGCTAAGTTGGAACCAATGGGATAATGGGTGGTAAAAATGTGTATAACTTGTGGGTCTGTAATAACTTAAAGAGAAACTTCATTCCCTGAACTTTGACTTTTTCCTCATTTTGTTTTTTTGGTCTTAAATGTGAATTTATTGTAACCACACAAGTGAATACCATTGTCTTGAGCATGACACTGATTGATAGAGCTTGTAGAGCAAAGCTGCCTCACCGGCCTGGCCCAACCACATTGTTACTTGAAAGAGAAATGCATTTCTAACTTATTTAAGCCACTGTGTTTTTCAGCCTCATTGTTTCAACGCCTCAACCATTATTTTAATTGTTACAATCTTCTCATGGTTTATTTTTCACATAATTTAGATCTCTGCACATATGACATATGTACAGTGAGGACTTTTCTTAAATAATCTTCATCCCTGAGTCAATATCCATCTAACTTGCTTTATTTGTCTACAGCCATACCACCCTGAATGCATCTGATCTCATCTCATTTATATTCCTATATTTTTCTTCATATTTGAAAAAGAAAAAAAAAAGCAGCCATTGACAGCAATCAGCTGGGAGCTGGCCTGGCACCAACAGCTAGGCTATGGTGCCCTCCAGTTAAACACAGACAATTTCATAGAATAAAACTTCAGACAGGGTCATTCTAACCATGATGGCAAAAGACAATAAACATGACCACTCTATAATCGTGTCTGAGCAAAAACAAGGACGCCACAAACCACAGAAATGATCTAACATCCTCCTTTCCCACATAATTTGAGTGACTACTGCTTTAACTAAGCTCTGTTTTTCTACCTCTAGCATAAAAACCACTATAATACCCAATCAAAGAAATACCCTCACTTTCTGAAAACACCCAAACCAGAGCAAAACCACACTTTCAGAATATTCTTCAAATCACAAGTCTAAATCCTGTAAAAGCCCCCTACATATGCCCTGTTATTGGGAGGTCCCATGGTTTTCCACTGAATGAGATCTCCAGTACCAACAAACCCGACCTTGTGGGAGAGTGCTGTCTGTGGTCTTTGGCTGGTAGACATCAGCACAGCACATATCATAACTTGAAATTATATAGTAATTTATTTGTTTACTTGTTCATAATTTTTCACCCCCGCTCGAATGTGTAACCTTTGTGAAGACAAGGATTTTGTTTTTCTTATTCATAGTTGTATTCCCAAGGTTGAGCACCAGGCCTGGTAACTGTTAGTAAGGATTTGTTTAATGAATGAATAAATTAGCAGCAGAATCGCCTTTTCTCTTCTAATAAGAGGTTTTAGACATAGTTTCTACACATTTTTAAGCCCCTTCTTAGAGATTACACTTCAGAAAGACTAGTTATGAGCTCAGATATCCACACAAAGTCCCTGGTCTTTTGTGAAGCATCACAGAATGTAGGAGGTTAAAGCTCACCTTCACTAACAGTGGCAACCTGGGGAGATTAGGCTTCATTTTTTGTCTCTTAGATTCCCTTCTGTGAGGAAAACAAACAAAAATGCCAAAGTGAAATTGGCAGTACAGTTGACCCTTCCTTGAACAACATGGGGGTTAGGGGCACTGACTCCCTGTGGAGTTGGAAATTCATATATAACTTTACAGTCAGCCTTCCTTATCCATGGTTTCGCATCTGCAGGTTCAACCAGCAGGGACTGTGTAGTACTATAGTGTATTCATTGAAAAAAAATCCATGTGTGAGTGGATCTGTGCATCTCAATCTCATGTTGTTCAGGGTCAACCGTAGTTAAAAGGGGAAGGAATGGATTTGTGAAATATAAAGAGAAAGTACTAACATGAACTGGTACTTGAATGTAGGAGGAAAGAAGAAAGGAATATTCTAGATTATTTTGAGATTTCAAGTCGGGAACCTTGATCTATATTTGCAGATTTTGAGATTTCCCTTAGTTTGAGCTATGTGAAACTTAAATATTTAAACCCAGTCCCTGCCTAGGAATCCACCAAGATGACAACATCGAAGGCTTCTGAAATCCTTCTCCCATACGCACGCCAAATTAACAAGCACCCATAGAGCCCTTTCCTCTGAAAGAAATCCAGAGACTAGCTGAGCAACTTCTACACATTGGGCAAATGAGAAAATACCCAGATTGAAACAGGTAGGAAAGGCTGAGGCATGCCCTCACCATACAACTCACCCTGGCACCGTGCTATACAGTTGGGAGGGAATGCCCAACTCCTAGTGTCACCTTCAGAAGCAAAAGATTTGGACTGTACATCTGGTGCCCCTACTTTAAGGCTCCCATTTGAGGGACAGGCTCCCCCAAAACACTCAGCCCTGAAAGCCAACATGGCTTATGTCCATGAGACCCATAAGACTATGATAAACAAAAGAGCAGTTCTTAACAGGCGTGCTCACGCTTGCGCGGTGTTGTGTACTTGTTTGATATGATCTAGAATCCACTTGCTTTTTGTTCTAAGAATGAAGTTGTTTACACTGAGAAAGCTGTGTCAGGATATCATCATTAGCATGAACACTCAGTAGCTCAGCAATTGACAGGCACAGCTGGGGGCTTATTGATAAGAACTGTTGTGAAAGAGTGACTCTGGCTGGGGGATTTTAAGCTTTAAATACTAAGAGGTTTGACCAGCAACTCAAAAGTGTTTAGTCTGGGCAAGGCTACTCTTTGCTAATCGAAACAGCTTTCCAAAGATCTCCTGGCTGGGCAAGGCGACTCTTTGCCAGGCAGTGGTGAAAACTATGCAGAGGCCCTGAGAGGGATATCATCTTTCCCATCAACACTGGCATCTTTGTTCCCAGCAATGGCTCTAGTAACAAGGGACTTTTGCTTTGGCACTGGCAGCTGGACATCAGCTCACGGCTGGCTAAGCTGACCCTCCCAAGAACAACTCGTAGAAAGGTACACCTCACCTAAATTTGGGCTTTATTCCTTTTCTCTCCCCCTTGCCTGAAACAATATTGTGATTAATCTATTGTTGGTTTGGAGGACATGGAATCAACCTAAGTGTCCATTGACAGATGAATGGATAAAGAAGAAGTGGCACATATATAAAATGGAATATTACTCAGCCATAAAAAGAAATGAAATTGAGTTTTTTGTAGTGAGGTGGATGGACCTGGAGTCTGTCATACAGAGTGAAGTCAGTCAGAAAGAGAAAAACAAATACCATATGCTAACGCATATATATAGAATCTAAAAAAAAAAAAAAATGTTCTGAAGAACCTAGGGGCAGGACAGGAATAAAGACACAGACGTAGAGAATGGACTTGAGGACACAGGGAGGGGGAAGGGTAAGCTGGGACGAAGTGAGAGAGTGGCATGGACATATATACACTACCAAATGTAAAATAGCTAGCTAGTGGGAAGAGGCCGCATAGCACAGGGAGATCAGCTCAGTCCTTTGTGACCACCTAGAGGGGTGGGATAGGGAGGGTGTGAGGGAGACACAAGAGGGAGGAGAGATGGGGACATAAGTATATGTATAGCTAATTCACTTTGTTATAAAGCAGAAACTAACACAACAATGTAAAGCAATTATACTCCAATAAAGATGTTAAAAAAAAAAAGGAGTAGGTTATTTCTTTACTGGCTTATTAAGAGACATTATCCTGTATACTATTGGCTTGTGAAATTATCATCATTCCCGCAGTGAACCTGTGCTAGATAATTTATTGGCAAAGCAATCTCAGTGTCTGAATATAATTTGCCAACAGCCAAAGCACGTGACTATCCCCCCAGGGCTCAGTATAGAGAGAGCAGGCAAAACCGCCCCTCTTTCATTCTTTCCCTACAAAGGGTCTGTCTTCATACTAATTTTATTTATTTTTTTTCTCCACTTTTTTTTTTGGCTGTGCTGGGCCACTTTGCAGGATCTTAATTCCCCAAACAGGAATCAAACCTGTGGTCCTTGCAGTGGAAGCTCTGAGTCCTAACCACTGGACCATCAGGGAATTCCCTGACTTCTAATTTTAGCAAAAATTTAGGGGCTGACCGTGATCCTCCGCAGAGAACAGGGAAACTTGTGGACATTTTCCCTACCTCTCCTTCTGGCTCACTGCAACAATAAAAGGAAGCTGCCAGTATCTCCCTGGATGGAGCTTACACACACTTCTGGTGCCCCAGGCTTTGTAGCTGCTGCCTGAGGGGATGGATTCCCCAAACCACTTCCAAGCTTATCTCTATGCTATAATTATTTTTGGAAGTCTGAATTAATATTGGACAAAATTGTAAATAAGCCACCCATCTTTTATCATTGTTTCGTCCTCTGAGTGACAACTTTATAATGTGGCTCTCAGACCATTTCATTCCCCCTAGTAATTTTATTAACATGATTTTAATTATTTTTCTTGGAATCAAACCTTCACCTGCAGGAAAGAATCTCATATTTGGAAATCATTCATAGCAGCTACAGAAATATTGAAACAAATTAGTCTCATTTATTCATTTACTCAACAAATATTTCCTGAGCTCATTCCAGGCATTGGGGTAGGCACAGGGGATAAATCTGTGAACAGGACAGACTAGGTTGTCTGCATAATGAGCTTCAAGCTCTTGTGCAAAGCCCCTCTTCCCCTACCTTTCAGGTTCTGCTTTCTCTGCCCTTTTGCTGATCATGCAACATAACGCCGTGGATGAACAGTTCCCTCTGAAACAGCTTCTCCTCCTGTTGAAGAGAGGGTATGTGTGCTGGTAATTACCATGTTGTCTTTGGTTGGCTGGGGAGGAAAGAGATCTGTGACCGTTCCTATATGATATGTTTAACTTCTTCTCATTCTGTATTGAGGTACAGAGTATTGAAGTAACAGGTTTTAGGGCCACAGAGCTAATTCATTACAGAACAGGGATTAGAAACAAGGTGCATTTATTCTTTACGTAAGCTCTTCATCAAGAAAGACTTCCCAGTTGTGGCATGCGAACTCTCAGTTGTGGCATGCATGTGGGATCTAGTGTCCTGACCAGGGATCTAACCCAGGCCCCCTGCATTAGGAACATGGAGTCTGGAGCCACACCTAAAGAGCCCGCCTGCTGCGACTAAGGACCCCGCCTGCCGCAACTGAGATCTGGTGCAACCCAATTAATTAATTTAATTAAATTAATAAATAAATAGAGACAGACAGACTTCCCAGGGCAAATAAAGCTAGTCTATTACAAAGTAGCAAACTACTCTGCTGGGCTGAGCTTACTTAGGAATGGAGAGCGCCAAGTCCCAAGTTGGAGCCAGGGAACTTGAGAGGAATTTCATGTTACTGTGGCTCACAGACCTCTAGACCAGCATTTCTCAAATGAGGGTTGGTTTCTTCATCCGAGTAAAAAACACAGATTCTATGACTCTATTGCAGATTTAGTAACTCAGAATCTCTGAGGGGGAAGCTTGATATTTGTATTTTAATAAGCTACATGGGTGATTTGGATACAAAGTCAAATTTGGGGAACAGTTTGCTATTTGTCATTTTAGAGACTTATTTTTCCACCCAGTAATCTGTTTGTTTTAAATAGATTTTCTTTGTATCAAGTTTCAGGCTAAATAAAAAACTTAGTATTAACTCAGATAAGGAAACAGATGACAAGAACTAGAGTTGTTTTAAAATTTCCTAGTCTTTCTTACAGGGTTATATAAAGATATATGCAAAAGTACTAGAAACCCTAAAATCACTAAATAAAGCTTTATTATGTTGCCCTCCATTACCACTCACAAATATTTATTATTAACTTATTAATATACGTTGAGGAGGGAATGGGGGGCCCATTTTACTTTATCTGCCCTGATTTCTTACTCCATAAAACCTCCACCTCACACTAAGATAGGAAATCTGACAGGGTGCCACATCTGGGGGCATAATTTCATTCTGGTAACTGATTTTTCAGTTTTCATCTGAATTATTGTTGATGGTATAGAAGTACTCTTTTTTTAAAATGAATTTATTTATTTATTGTTGGCTGCATTGGGTCTTCGTTGCTGCGCGTGGTCTTTCTTTAGTTGTGGCGAGCAGAGGCTACTCTTCGTTGCAGTGTGCGGGCTTCCCATTGCTGTGGCTTCTTTTGTGGCGGAGCACGGGCTCTAGGCACGTGGGCTTCAGTAGTTGTGGCACGCGGGCTCAGCAGTTGTGGCTCACAGGCTCTAGAGCACAGGCTCAGTAGTTGTGGCGCACGGGCTTTAGTTGCTCCACGGCATGTGGGATCTTCCCAGACTGGGGCTCGAACCCGTGTCCCCTGCACTGGCAGGTGGATTCTTAACCACTGAGCCATCAGGAAGTCCCAGAAGTACTCTTGAAGTCAAAGGAACTTGATGTAACGAATCAGCCATTTCACAGGATCAGAACAGTGCAAGGCTTTAAAGTTGTGTCACTGATAAAATGTAAAACTATAATGAAAATGAACCTGAATTCACCTTCTGCTCTGCATTTATTTAAGTGTAAAAATACATCTAAATAAGACACACAGTGTCCAGCATGGCACACACTAATGCTTGGCGTATGACCTATCTCCTTGGCTTCATCTTCCCTCATATTCACATGCTCCAAATCACTCTGTGATTTTTCTCTTGTGCTTTTTGCTCCACACCTTTTCTCTTGCCATTTCTTTTACTTAGGATTTACTTCTACCCTTGTCCAATTGATGACGTCCCATTCTTTTTGAAATTTAGATGACATCCCATTTCTTGGAAACATTTTCTCACCTACCAACTCACCATCCAAAGCTCAGTTAGGTCTCCTTTGTATTTGTCCTCTGTGCTACTATAATCCCTTGTTTATGTCCCTGTTAGCACGTTTCCTGCATGGTATAATAGATTGCATACTTCTCTGAAAATAGGTCAAACTTCTTTAAGTTAGATATTATGCCTAGTTCATCTCTATATCCTGTCGCAGATCCTAGCACGCCCAGGAAGATGTTTTTCTTTTCTTTTTTTGCCGTACATGGGCCTCTCACTGTTGTGGCCTCTCCCGTTGTGGAGCACAGGCTCCGGACACGCAGGCTCAGTGGCCATGGTTCATGGGCCTAGCTGCTCCGTGGCATGCGGGATCTTCCCGGACCGGGGCACGAACCCGCGTCCCCCGCATCGGCAGGCGGACTCTCAACCACTGTGCCACCGGGGAAGCCCGGAAGATGTTTTTTGAATGAATAAACCATTGCTTAGCTGAGATAAGCAGTGATTGCTATCTCTTACTTTCATCCCACTCCTTTGAGGATAACCCTCTAGACAGATGACCCCAGAACCAAATCTATGGCTTTGTAGACTCAAGTATAAGATTATCTGTGGATACAGGGAATCTACTTATAGCAGTTATTATGTTCTTACTTCACAAGGGCAGTGGAGCTCTTCCCAGATTTGGAGTGCCATGAGCATTTTAATGATCTAGTGGCTTCAGGGATTCACTTATCCAGCTCAGTGTGTGATAAGTAGCATACAAAGTGAAGTCCTTGAGAGAGAGCGATCCTACCTGTCTGATGTCCAGCCAGGAAACATTGGAAGCTTACTCTTTTCTTATAGAGCCCAGCTACCCTGGACAACAAATTGGTTCCTTCCACCAGGCATTGCTACCCTGACCAAGATCAACACAAACCAGTTTTTCTCTAATTAAGAACAACAGCCTAAATACAGTTAGGATTTCTGTGACGGAAAATCTTTCAGTGCTTTGAAGATTTTTGCAGAGCTTCATTAGATTGCATCTGATTTTACCTTGTTCCAATTTAAATCACTTCAGACTTTTATAGGGCATCCAATATATGGACTTTCACTTTAGGGGAAGAATTGAGATGAATACTGAAATACTAGCAACTGGAAATATGTGCAAATGAATCTAAATAAGAGTTTTTGAGTGTTCTCAGCAAGGTCCTGGGGAAAACTAAAGTGAGGGAATTTAAGCCATGTCTTGTGATCTTATTGGTAACTTTTTTTTGTTTTGTTTTGTTTTTGCGGTACGCGGGCCTCTCACTGTTGTGGCCTCTCCCGTTGCGGAGCACAGGCTCCGGACGCGCAGGCTCAGCGGCCATGGCTCACGGGCCCAGCCACTCCGCTGCATGTGGGATCTTCCCGGACCGGGGCACGAACCCATGTCCCCTGCATCAGCAGGCGGACTCTCAACCACTGCGCCACCAGGGAAGCCCTTATTGGTAACTTTTAAAAGGAGGTGTGAAGCGACACACTGTGCGTCTGCATTTACCATGGCACAGCCTCATGAAAGACAAGGCATCTGGCGTTTACAAGAGAAGCCTTCATGTTTCTGGATTTAAATTCAATAAGTGTTAAAACACCCTCAGTGTCATACTTGTAAAGCTTAATTTCTGTTCACTTAAGAATTTCCCACTTCTTTAGTAGATAGAAGCCTGGTGTTTAACTGTCCTGAAGGAAGCAATCTGACTCATCTGCTGTTCCTAATCAATTTTTAATCAAGAGAAAGCTGCCTACAGACAGCAGTTTAGAGATGTTCCATTTATTTCTTCCTGCAATATCTTCCTGATATCTAAAATGTGCTGAAATGAAACTGACAAAGGACTGTCAAAATATTTTCATGAAATCTCTGGGAAACAGTCACAAAGATACTAGAGTAAGTTCCATGTCCATATTAGCTTTCTAAGAACATCTTTCTTTCAGATTTAAAGTCCTGAGATTTTGTTTTATTTTCAGAATTTTTCCCAAGAACTCTGATTCTTATTTCATCCAGATAGAAGTCAGAGTTACAGTTATTAAATTAATTTGTTTACTCTTTTAATTAACAAATATTTCCTCAGTACCTACTCTCTGAGGAACTGTGCAAAGCATTGGGACAGCGAGTTAGACATACTTCCTGTGTACACATAATATCTTTCCAAATCACATGCTATGTCCACGTGACTAAATTGGCCACTGGGTTGCAAGCAAAACTGTTAACGTGACGCCTTCCTAGAATCTCCTTGAAGAGACAACTGACACAAGTCTTTATACCTCGTGTTTGATCTTTCCTCCATCCTGCCCTCCTGGAACACAAATACCATCTTGGACTTTAATGTCCAGAGAAACACACTAAGTGTGGCACAGTGACCTGGAAGGAGCTTAAGTCCCTGAGAAGCGGAGCTAATTTACCAGCATTGGATCGTGCACTTCTGCATTTACACATGAGAAAAAAACCCAGTTGTTTATGTTTTGTTTAGCTGATGGTAATTTTAAGGTTTTCTGTTCCTGCAGCTAAAATCAATACTTTACAAATCAACTTCTCATCCCCTTTTGCTTTATAAATCCTTCATGATGTAGACCAGAAATCATGGTTCCAGAAAGCATTCCCTGACCAAGACCAACAAAGTCAACTAAAATATAAAATAAAATAAATGATCAATCATGTAGCATAAATAGAAAATGTGATAGAAAGTTAAGAAACATAGAGGATTGAAAAAATGGGGAAGCACTTAACTATTTGAAAAGATTTCCAAAAACTTACAGAAAGTTTAATAAATTTTATGCAGGGTAAAGAAAAAGATATTTATATCTAGACAATTATTAGTGAGGCTTCAGAGCACAAAGAGAAGATCTTCAAAGCAGCAAGCAATTCCTACCTCCACAAGATCAAATCACCTACACAAAAGTTAGCTAATAGACTGAGCTCAGTTCTCAATGGCAACAATAGAAGTTAAAAGATCTCGAATGATGTCTTCAGTGTACCAAGAGAAATAATCTCTGCTTAGATTTCTATGCCCAGTAATAGGACCTTCCAAGAGCAGTTGTGAAATAAAGACAATTTATTTAATTTAGAGATTTGACACCATAAAAAATGATTTGCTAAAGAAAATAATCCCATAAAAAAACCTGAGATGCAAGGAGTAGTGACTAGAGATATTGGTAAATATGGAGGTAAATCAAAACACCAATACACTATTTTAATGAGAGTAATAAATATATACTTCCAAGACTTTTTTTTTAAAACCTTAACAGAATGAAAATACTGGTCAGCAGTATCATACTAGAAAAAAGGGGCTTGGGGTCAAAGCCTTTAAAGTTCTTGAACTATTTGAGAAGATCTTAATATTCTGAACAATGTGTGATTTATTAAAGTATTAAATACCAAGATAAGAAGTATAGAGAGAATAGCTTCAAAGCTGGTAAAAAAAAGGGGGGGATGAGATAAGCAAATAAAGGGAAAAATAAGCTTAGTAAATCCTGAGGATGGCTTTAAAAGAAAAAGAAGAGAAAAATAAATAGGAAATACAAAAAAAAAAAATCAGTAGTCAGAAGTGGACGTTTCTGGAATGGTGTTGTGAGGTGCTCTGTGAAACCTCTTTCTCAGAGACACATTTTATAAAATTGGTCAAAATATCAAAAACAGTCATTCAAAATCTGTACAAATTGATTAAAGGGATTATAATAAATTGAGATGCATTTATTCAACAAAAGCTACAAAACTTAGTAAGAACAGGGGGCTGCCATGACATTCAAACTAAGGGCTGAACCCCTCTCTCCACAACTCTGTATTGTGGGAGAGCTGCTCTGTTCAGCTGGACCACAGAGTAGCAGCTCCCTCTCTCTCCAGCTTCTGGATGGACTCAGAAACAGGTAAACATGGGCAGATCCCATGGGACACATCACCATCAATTGACGAATAGGTAAACAAAATGTGGTACATCTCAAAAATATTATGCTAAATAAAGAAGCCAGTTACAAATATCAATAACTACATATTAAATGATTGTAATTATATGAAATAATATTGTACAACAGGTGTACAACACAGTGATTAGATATTTTTATAGATTATACTCCATTTAAAGTTATTATAAAATATTGGCTATATTCCTTGGACTGTACAATATATCCTTGTAGCTTATTTATTTTATACATAGCAGTTTGTATCTCTTAATCCCATACCCCTATCTAGCCTCTCCCTCCTTGTCTCCCCACTGACAACCACTAGTTTTTTCTCTATGTCTGTGAGTCTATTTCTGTTTTATTACATTCATTCATTTGTTTTAATTTTTTGGATTCCACATATAAGTGATAACATACAGTATTTGTCTTTCTGTCTGACATTTCACTAAGCGTAACACCCTCCAGGTCCATCCATATTATTGCCACTTCATTCTTTTTGATAGCTGAGTAATACTCCATTGTATGTATATAACTTTTATCTCAATGTCAACTTTTTTCACTGAATAAAAATTTAACTGGGTCAAGAAAATAGTCTTTGAAAATCCACTCTCTACATGTGTCTCAAGTTGTCCTTTAGTGTGCAATAAAGACAGTGAATACAGTATATATGTATATATATACATATATATATATGCCAAATCTTCTTTATCTGCTCATCTGTTGGTGGACACTTAGGTTGCTTCCGTATCATGGCTATTGTGAATAATGCTGCTATGAACATTGGGGCACATGTATGTTTTCATTTTTTTCAGATTTATACCCAGGAGTGGAATTGCTGGATCATATGGTAACTCTGAGGAACCTCCATACTGTTTTCCAAAGTGGCTGCACCAGTCTACATTTCCATCAACAGTGTAGGAGGGTTCCCTTTTCTCCACATCCTTGTCAACATTTGTTATTTGTAAACTTTTTGTTGATAGCCATTCTGCCAGGTGTGAGGTGATACCTCATTGTGGTTTTGATTTGTGTTTCTCTGATGATTAGTGATGTTGAGCATCTTTTCATGTGCCTGTTGGCCATCTGTATATTTTCTTTGGAAGAATGTCTATTCGGGTCTTCTGCCCATTTTTTAGTTGAGTCTTTTTTTTTTTTTTAATATTGAGCTGTATGAGCTGTTTATATAGTTTGGATATTAACCCCTTATTGGTAAAATGATGCAAATATTTTCTCCCTTTCAGTAGGTTGTCTTTTTGTTTTGTCAGTGGTTCAAATTAAGAACTTTAACAAGCTAAAAATTTCATGCAGAAGAAGGTTGAATTGTCTTGTTTCCCTAGTGAGTGGAATCAGAATGGCTTCTAGGATTCCAGCCTGAGGAATTAGGGACACTAAAAGACAGCAATGTTGTTTTGTTTTCTGTTCAGTGGTTACTGTTGATTCCTTTGGGTGGGTAGGTAGATGTACTAATTTCCTAGGGTTGCTGGAACAAAGTATCACAAATTAAATGACTTAAAGAGCAGACATTTATAGTCTCCCAGTCTGGAGGCTCGAAGTTCTAGCTTAAGGTATGTGCAGGATAGGCACCTTCTGAGGGCTATGAGGAAGAATCTGCCTCTCCTCTAGCTTCTAATTGTTTGCCAGCAATTTTTGGCACTCCGTGGCTTGTGGAAACATCAGCCTGAGCTCTACCTTCATCTTCACTGGCATCTTCCTCTGTGTGTATGTGTATGGCCAAATGTCCCGTTTTTATAAGGACACCATCACACTGGATGAGGGGCTGACAGTACTCCAGTATGACCTCAGTTCAACTTATTACAATTAAGTCTAATGGCAATCGCCCTATTTCCAAATAAGTTCACATTCTGAGTTATTAGGGTTAGAACTTCAACGTAGGATTTTTGAAGGGACACAATTCAACCCATAACAATAGGGAATCACAGTTCAGGAGTTGACATTGACTCATATTGGGTTTCATATATGTTCGAGACATCCTTTGATATTCCCAAATGTAAATTGTCTGGTAAGTGGTTGAATATAGGAGATAGCACTTAAAGGAGAGGTCAAGCTGGAGGTAAAAATTAAAAATCATAATTATATAGATAGTATTTAATGACATATGCATTGCTGATATTAATTAGGGAATGATAATAAAGAGAAGAGAACTGGGGACTATACATTGAACTTTGTTGAAGGAAAATGAGGAGTATCACATTCATTCATAATACCATTATTCAACTATCTGTAAGGGTATAGGGAAAGTATTGTATGGAAGACAGAGACATGAAACTCATTAATTAAAGGAAACATTAAAATGGCTTTAGCTTTCAGAACAAAATATAAAGGTAATATATTCTGACCTTCGTCCTTTTATACTGTCGTTCTTTCTCTTTCTCTCTCATTCCAATAACAATCAATTTAAAAATAAATTTCTTACATAACACTTTGTGTATTTATGTGTCAGATTGACTGGAGCTATAGAGGGGAAGATTTGGAATAAGAGTATTTTGAATGGAAACTTCTAAAAAAAAAAACTTTAGGTTGGAGAACTTCTAGGGTTATTCCAAACTAATTTTGTTTTCCACCAGCCAACAGATCACAAAATGATCTTTTCATTTTTTGTTCAGTTTTTCAATCCTAGTTTTGGAAATAATGTATTAAGTAAATGTGCTGAGACCAGAGTCAGAATCTCTATATATTTATGGACAAAGAACCAACATGTATTTTGGACATTTATGTGAACTACAAAGGAGCATGATGCCTTCAAAAAATCTATGATTTGATGCAAAGAGACTATTGTGAATCTTATTTTGCCCTCTTCCCAGGAATCCAAACAGTCTTTGAAATAAGTACACAGTTCTATTTGGATCCTTCAGCAAGATGCAAAGATGAAAACTACCCAGTACATTGCTGCCTAGCTCTTTGAAAGGAATCTCTCATCTCTTTGCGGTGGGCTATACTTCAACCTGGGTCATTCCTATGCTTTTGGCAATGGGTGATTTCTGAGAATCATTCTGACTGTAGCTCTTATTGAAGCAATCACCATGCTGCATCAATCCAGAGGAGTTATCAGTAATGACGCAAAACCTTCTGTTGCCTCCATTATTTATTACTAAAAGCTGGGGAAAACTGCTCCTAGAACCATTCTGCCTCTGCAACAAGGTCATACTCATTAACTAAGTGGTAGAATTATACATTTAGCCCAATGCTCTGGCCTATGGGTCAGAAAGGTTGCCGTAAATAGCCTCTGTGATTTTATAAGGGAGTAGGGAAATTTATGCCAATTTGGGAGTGAAGGAAAAAAGCTTTTTTCCTTTCTATAGCTCAGAGACAGGAAGTGATGAAATCACTCAACCTTACAATATGAAAAGGAAAAGTGAATGAAATACAAAGTTCAGTATATTTTGAAGATTTTTTTTCTCAAATAATAAAGAGTGATCCAATTTTTACCTCTAGATTGGGATGGCCTGAAAAATATCAAGTTAATTGTCATTGACTACATTTACATGACAGAAAAATATATAAGTAAAAATTGAGATGCTGTCAATATATTTTCACCTAAAGTTTAAACAGAATACATTTTCAGTAAAAAAAAATTCAGTTAATGTATACACATTCATTGCATTGCCTAGCCAAGTGTTTCCAAAGTATTTATATGTAACACTAGTTCCCTGAGATATTAATGTTTGTTTCAAAAACAAAAAGGGTTTCCAGACCTAGTATGGTCACTCCCTTCAAGACATTGTACATAAACAATTGTACATGTCCTGCGACTGCTCATTACATTGTAGGTTCATTGGAACTCCACAATTTTGATGCCTGATCGCACTTATAAGTAGTTTCCTATGGCTGGGGCCATGGGAAGCAATTACACTCCAAAGCCAGATGTGAAATCCAGGAGATATAGCTTGCAAAAATTAGCTTTTGCACCAATATAAGGTAATTGTGCTGAGGTTTCATGGTGACATGTAAGAGATTTGAAAACACCCACTCAGTTTTCAATGACCAGAAAGACCTCTTTCAGGGCAAGCAGACTAGCACTGCCAGCTATTCCTCTGTGTCTTCTAGGAGGAATTGGGAACTTGGGAAGTCACTTCCACTAAACATTTCCACAGTCTGCTAACTCCTGTATGTTTTGCTGAGTCTGTCACAACTTCTTTAGGATTTATTTGTCAGACTGCTCATTTTTGGCAAGCCTCTGGTCTGCTACTCAGAAATTTCACACAAAATTTGGAAAATGCTCTGCTAAGCAATGTTAAACAATTTGTTTTACTTTAGGATTCTGTACAGCCCTTAGGATGCTGATGTATATTGAATATCACCATGAGGAAAATATAAGATATAGGATATCCTAAAGTTATTGAACTAGAGAACCTCCTTTAATGGAATGTTTCTTGACAATGCCCACGTACACATTTTGAAAAATATCACCCGCATCAGCACTAACTTATTTCCTGTACTTCTAGTACGTGCCAGACAAGGTCGTAGGTACTAAGAATCAAGGAGAATAGCTATCCAAGGTCACTGCTCTGTGGAGCCTCTTTTCTACACCTGGGAACAAAGACAATAATAAATAAGGAAACGAAGGAACTAACAATAGAATTTAACCTAGTAAGTAGGTCTATGAAAAAAATAAAACAAAATTACATGGAAAATTATGTGGGCAAATTTAGGATGGGTGATCAGATCCACCGAAAGATATGAAGTGGCTACTTCCTGGTATCTAAAATTTCAACTTCAGATACCCCATAGACTCAAGTTAATTATATAAGTCTTTGTAAATCTTTGGTAGAAAGTTTGACAAATTTCTATTTTCCTTGGTAAATGCAATACAAGAGCAAGATGAGGATAAATGTATTTTTTATGTTTGAAAATTTTACTGGGAAATATGATGCATAACCATGCAGAAGATCTAAAAATACAGCTTCATGAATTATTATGAAGTAAAAACTTTTGTAAGGACCGTCTAGTTGAAGAAATAAAACACTGCCAGAGCCCCAGAATCCCTAGCCTGGACCTATCCCTAAGGGTAATCACTATCCTAACTCTTGTAGTAACTTTCATCTTTTTAAAATATATTTTTATCACCAAAATATGTTTCTCTAAACACTATCTTATCTTAGCTGTGCTGATCTTACACATGGAATCATGCACAACATATTCAACTGTGTCTTGCTTCCTTTGCGTGGCATTAATTTGTGAGTCATCCATGTTGTATGGGACTGTAGTTCATTTATTTTTTAATTTTTACATTATTTTTATAAATTTATTTACTTATTTTTGGCTGCGTTGGGTCTTCGTTGCTGCACACGATGTTTCTCTAGTTGCAGCGAGCGAGGGCTACTCTTTGTTGCAGTGCACGGGCTTCTCATTGCGGTGGCTTCTCTTGTTGCAGAGCATGGGCTCTAGACACACGGGCTTCAGTAGTTGTGGTGCGTGGGCTTAGTAGTTGTGGCGCACAGGCTTAGTTGCTCCACAGCGTGTGGAATCTTCCCGGACCAGGGCTCGAATCCGTGTCCCCTGCTTTGACAGGCAGATTCTTAACCACTGCGCCACCACGGCAGCCCAGTTCATTTATTTTTATTGCCAAATATATGTCACCACAAATATCCACTTTCCCTTTGGTGGACATTTGGACTATTAAAAATCTTTTGTTACCACAAATAATGCTGCTATAAATATTTTTAAATGTTTCTCGGTGCACACAGTTACATATTTATTTAGACTAGAGCATAGGAGTGGAGTTACTGGCTGCGTTTCTTCAGTTTTCTATGGAGACCACACTGCTTCCTAAAGATGTCATATCAATTTATAATCCCAACAGTAATGTATGAAACTTCTACATCCTCGTCAACATTTATTAGCCTCAGTCTTTTTAATCGTAGCCATTCTCAGTGTACACAGTGATACTGCATTTTGTTTTCAGTTTGCATTTCTTTGATGACTAATGAAATTGAAGACATTTTTATATCTTTACTGGCCATTAAAAAATCCTCATTTTGACATTTATTACCTAGAAATCAATTATATATATAAATATATATTGCATTGTAATGTAAATATCTTTTTAGTAGAATTTCTGGTGACTTTCATTTTCATTCTCATAATGGTGTTTTGAAAGAAAGAATTATTTTTAATTCTATTGTAGTCACATTTGAAAATATTTTCTTTACCATTAATCCTGCTTGTGTTTAAGAATCATTCACTGTCTTGTCACAAAGGGTGTTTTGAAAGAAAGAATTATTTTTAATTCTATTGTAGTCACATTTGAAAATATTTTCTTTACCATTAATCCTGCTTGTGTTTAAGAATCATTCACTGTCTTGTCACAAAGGGGAGAAAGTGGGTGGTGGTGGTGGTGTGATGAATTGGGAGATTGGGATTGACATATATACACTAATATGTATAAAATAGATAACTAATAAAAAAGAAATCATTTATTGTCTTGTAAATTTTTTGGTAATTTTCTAAAGGCTTTAGTATTTTACCCTTCTTATACAGAGCCAAAATCCACCTTGAAATAACTTTTGTATACATGTAGCGGAAGGATAAACTTTCTTTTTTTTATATGGATATTCATTTTTCCTAGCATTTATTAAGAGTCTTTACTTCCCCTACTGCTCTAAAGTGCCAATTTTATCAAGAATTAAGTGTTTCCTTATGGTCTGGAATCTCTACTCAGTTCCAATGGTCAATTTTTTGTCCTTGAAGCAAATATTGCACTGTCATAATTACTGTAACTTTGTAATAGCTCATTAAACAAGTCCTTTTTTTTCTTCCTAAAGAGTGTTAGTTATTCCTGGACCTTTGCATCCCATTGCAAATTTAGAATTAGTTTGCCAAGAACCACACATACACTCAAACACACAAAACTTGTAAGTATTTTTATAGATTGCATCAAATCTGCAGATCAATTTTGGAAAAATTGGCAACTTTATGATATTGAGTCTTCAAACCCATCTACATGATTGAGTCTTCCAATCCTTTTATCTAATTCTCCTTTAATCCCTGTTAATAATATATTTAACAGAACTTTTACAGAGAGGTCTTGCCAAGTTTTGTTAAATTTATTCCTAAATATTTCATATTATTATTGCTCTTATAAAGAATAACTTTTAATTGTTTCACTGCTTCATAGAGATATAATTATCTTTTACTGAGTTATAAGAAATACAATTGGTTTTTAAAAATATATTCACCTATATAATTCCTCTGTCCATTTTTGTATTGAATTGTTTGTTTTTTGTGAGTTTAAAAGTTCTCCTTATATTCTGGATATTAATCCCTTATCAGATATGTGATTTGTAAGTACTTTCTTCCATTCTATGGGTTGCTTTTTTTCTCTGTTAATGGTGTCCTTTGATGCACAAACATTTTTAATTTGATGAAGTCAAATTTGTTTTTATTTTTTCTTTTGTAGCTTGAGCTTTTGGTGTCATATCCAAGAAATCATTACCAAATCCAATGTCATGAAGTTTCCCCCTATATCTTCTTTTTAAAGTTTTATGGTTTTAGCTTTTATGTGTATGGCTTTGATCCATCTTAAGTTAATTTTTGTAAATGATGTTAGAAAAGGGTCTGACTTCATTCTTTTGCAGGTAGGTATTCAGTTTTGCCGGCACCATTTGTTGAAGAGATGATCCTTTTCCCATTTAATACTCTTGGTGCCCCTCTTGAAATTATTTGATCATCTGTATGAGCATTTAATTTTGAACTCTCTATCCTTTCCCATTGTTCTATATGCCTGTCTTTATGCCAGTACCACACTGTTTTGATTACTGTAGATTTGAAGTAAGTTTTGAAATCAGGACATGTGCACCCTCCAACTCTCCAACTTTGTTCTTTATCAGGATTGCTTTGGCTATTCAGGGTCTCTTGAAATTCCATACGAATTTTAGGATGGATTTTTTTATTTCTGCAAAAATTCTTATTGAGATTTTGGTAGGGATTGCTTTGAATATGTAGATCATTTTGGGTAGTATTGACATCTTAATGATGTTGTCTTCCAGTCCATAAACATGGATATCTTTCCATTTATTTATGTCTTCTTTAACTTCTTTCTGCAATATTTTGTAGTCTTTCATCTCCTTAAAATGGAACTGTTTTCTTAATTTCCTTGTTGGATTGTTCATTGTTAGTTTGTAGAAATGCAACTGATTTTCATGTGTTGATTTTGTACTCTGCCTCTTTGCTTAATTCATTCATTAGTCCTAACAGTTTTTTGGTGTGGAATCTTTTGTGTTTTCTATTGATACATATAAGATCATGTCACCTGCAATAGGATTGTGGAGCCACAACCATTTACCCTAACCATGTTTCCATTTTCTCCAATACTTTTCTAGCAGTGAAACTGGGCTAAAATGAATATTTGTGGACAATTTTAAAGGGTTAATAAATAATTAAAGGTAATTTGAAGAATATTGGTAGACATGTGACAGATTATCTAAACACATCTACCTTGTAGGTTAAGAGACTTAATGTGTTTAAAAACTTTGAACTCCCTGACTATGGAATTCATCTGTGCTGCTCAGTTGACTGCTGTTCTGAGTCACAGTGAATCTTGGGACCTAATTCACATGCATCCTGGAGGGTCACTACGATCCTCTTTTAGAATAATCAAGATGAGTTAAAGGAGAGAATATTCTTATAGCTTTTCAATTATCTTAGAAATTAGTCTTATGTGATTACTTTCTTAAAAATGCAAAACACGAACTCCATTTCTTGATCTTTCCAGAAATAAGGACCTGTAACTTATATTTACACATTATAGTATTCCTTGTTACATCATATGTTCCATTTTAAAAGAATCATTAGTACGACTTTCTGTTTTAATTGTCTATCTAGAAATTATTTCATATTCAGGAATACAAGGCAGATGGTTTTTCTTGAATATTTCATAATTTTAACACCATGACAGGAGGCAAGAAAAGATACAAAGATGGATGCATAGATTTTAGGATCTTATTATTGAATTAAAGATAAATTTCAGGGAAGTACAGAACATATTCATAAGACTATTTGCGAGGAAAAGCGAATCCAGAAATTCCTTTTTAAACATTTCAATTTTTGCCTTATAGTGCCACCTAATGGTAATAAGTGGTATGACGAGCAAAGCATTTATAACACCTAGATGTCAGGAAGCCTTATCATAGTCAATAAATACGGAAAATTGACAAAAGATAAATATAATATCCATATCCTTTGGTAGATTACCCTTAAATTAATCAAAGATTGGTTATATATTTGCAGATTGGTTGGAGAATTATTCGATTTTAGAACACACACATATTTATTAGTATGTTACTGTGCCCTCAATTCTTAACTCTTTATCGTAAAACTGGATCCTTAGAATCTTGGCCAGAACCAGGAAAGGGATAGAGAAATATATTAGAGGAGCTGAAAACATGGTGATTCCACAATTGAGCTTTAAGCCTTTCTTAATCTTTCTGAAAAAAATCACTTTACTGAAAGATCAGTGAATTGCTGCAAACTCTTCCATATTTTGGTGGAGAATAAAATGCATTTTCAGATAAACTCGAGCATTTTGGTTGAAGAGCTTATTATTAGAATTAAAACTAGACTAATCAGTAGTCTGTTAACTAATTATATCATTTTCCTTACTTTGATCTCCTTTTGTGCCAGCAGTTTTTTAAAAATCTTGTCATTTATATATTATTGAATTTGGTATTTTTAACTTGAATTGATCTTAATACAAATTTTTAAGACACATCTTTTTGTGCCATCCAGAAGTTTTTCTAGTTACCCTCAAGAGGAGACAAAAGGGGACATCAGAGAATGGGCTTAAAGTTTCCCAGGCAAGAGTTTCTTTCCTTCTCCATGGTGGCGGAGGGTCTCTGAGCTCCCCCAGGCTCCACTAGAGGAGGTCCAGCGCCAGTGGTTCCCCAGCTGATGAGGGTGAGCACTGACTCTGCTCTGCCTGCCTCAAGCTCATGCACACACTGAACTCTGTTAGAGACATAAGAAGTCCTTCAATGAAGGGTTAATATGAGTACTCAAAAACTGCCCAGAGTAGAAGTTGTCATCATTGAGAGAACGTATATCCTTGGGCTTCATAAGTGTATATGCAGAGGGTAAGAGGAGGGAGAAGTGGGAGAAGAAGAATATTCTCTTGTTCCCTTAATTTTCCCTCTATTCCAAAATTCATCCCCAGCATTACTCACAGTTTTTTCTTTAATCCCACCATCATCCATTTGAAGACATTATCACTCTTCACAGGATAGTAGAAATCCAGTCTCATGTCCCTTCTTGTTTCTTGCACATATTAATGTTCTTTTTTTTTTTTTTTCTGTTCATCTGCTTACGGAGGTAAATACTGGTCCTATGGAAGGTAGGAGGGGAAATGGTTCAGGATCAGCCCACCAGCAGTGAATATGGTTTAATTTCTACTTAATTACTTACCTAAAGACAAACATATACCATTATCATGAACAATAATTTCTTTACAAAGACTAGAGAGTATTTGATAAGAGTATATATTTTTTTAAAAAACTCTCTGGCTTTTTATGCTAATGGAGTATTTATCTTATTGATTACAAGAACATTTATATTACCTGAGAATTCTCCTGATGGACCACAAGAAGAAAAATGGTACTAATACCAAATATTCTCCCCTGCCTTGAAATTTCTCAACTCGTTTGAGAAGAGGGGTGTCTATTCATTCTATCACACTGTGAACCAGAATTTCTTGTGTTATATTATTGGTAATAGAATTTGAGTTGAATATATGCTGACCATAAATCACATGATATAGTTTAAATTTTAAAAGTATTGCTATTTGCATCTTCCTTTGCACCATTATCTCATGTTTGAAATAAAAGTTTTCATTTAACAGAAGTTTAATTGTACATATTGTACTATAAAACCATTTTTGAGTTGCCTAACTCCTTACTTAATAGTATATAAAGTTCATATATTACATGTAGGATTTTCTGATGCTTAGAGGAGAAAGAAACCCTGGAAATTATAATACACTTAGAAAACCTGGTACATGTCCAGAGAAGTAGATCTTGGTAATACATAATAAGCCTTTATTAAGTATTTATTAAATAAGTCAAAGAATGACTAAATGAATAAATAAATAGATGGATGGCCAGAAGGAGTGGCAAACATCTATGAAAAGGATATTTCCCTCCAGGAGTTTAAATAATAGGCATTAAAGTTCTCATAATTTTTCCATAGGTAGAACAATTTTTTAAAAAATGTCCACACTTTTTCTATGAAGGCCCAATGGTGCCGCTCTTAAGAATTTTGGGGGAAAAGGTTTCCACTTAAAGTGGCAGTTGCCCATGATAGCCACCCTGTTAATTCTCTGCATATACAGGAAGACCTTGGAGATACTGTGGATTGTGTTCCAGACCACTGCAATAAATTGAATATCGCAATACAGCAAATCACTCAAGTTTTTTGGTTTCTCAGTGCATATAAATGTTATGTTTACACTATAGTGTAGTCTACTAAGTGTGTAATAGCATTATGTCTAAAAAAAAAAAAAAAACGTACATACCTTAATTTAAAAATACTCTGTTGCTAAAAAATGCTAACCATCATCTGAGCAATAGTAACGTCGAAGATCACTGATCACAGATCACCATAACAAATATGATAATAATGAAAAAGTTTGAAATATTGCGAGAATTACCAAAATGTGACACAGAGACACAAAGTGAGAAAAGCTGTTTGAACAATAGTGCCCATGATGTTGAACACAGCGTTGCCACAAACCTCCATTTTAGAAGAACGCAGTATCTGTCAAGAGCAATAACACGAAGTGCGATAGAACTAGGTATGCCTGGAACAACCTGCTATCAAAAGTGGCAATACAGGGCTTTCCTGGTGGCGCAGGGGTTGAGCGTCCGCCTGCCGATGCAGGGGACGCGGGTTCGTGCCCCGGTCCGGGAAGATCCCACATGCCGTGGAGCGGCTGGGCCTGTGAGCCATGGCCGCTGAGCCTGTGCGTCCGGAGCCTGTGCTCCGCAACGGGAGAGGCCACAGCAGTGAGAGGCCCGCATACCGCAAAAAAAAAAAAAAAAAAAGTGGCAATACATAGTTTATTATAAATATATATTTATAATTATGGATGTCATCTACATCTATATCTATACAGAACCCCAGTGCAGTGGAATCCCCCTGTGACTGATTCTGGCCCAGGACATGGCAGCAGCAGGAGACTGCTGTTCAGTACCTGCTGTAGTGACTTAAAAACAGAAGAAACACACTGATAAAAAGCCTTAAAAACCAAGGTAAGACTGTATTGGTAAATATCTAAATTTTTGTAAGAAAATTTAAAAATTAACAAAAGAACAAAAAAAAGAAAGAACAAAAGCTGTCTGTGGATGGTTGGCTTTATCAAATGTTCTGTGACTGTGGAGGTCATTATCTGTGCTCTACAAGTAATGATGTATATAAATATCCAGTGGTTGTGCTTTGCTGAAAAGTGTACAAAGAGAAAATTGTTGCAAGGGCTTTAGGTTTCAAAGGTGATAGTGGTGGTGGTGCTGGTTGTCATGGTGATGGTGATGGTGATAGTGATGGTGATGGTGATGATGTGTGTGTGTGTGTACTTATAAGCTTCTTACATCTTTCTTACCACTTCACAGGACCTTCTTGATTTACCTTATTCTCTATTCTGGCAAGCATTCTCAGTGCCCTGGTGCTCTCTACAGCGTAGGACTTCTGAAAGTCTCCACTGATTAACTCCTTTTTAACCTGGACACTTTTTAACAAGATGGACTACAATATACAATAAGAAAAGGATAAAAAGGGGTATCCTTGGCATGGAAGGCAGGCCCAGGACAGTGAGGTATTTCCAGTGGATACATGATGCCAGGGAATCATTTGGAGGCCCATATTAATGAAGGCCTTCTAAATAACATGTGTAAAGATAATACTAAGAGTTAGGTGGAAACTTCTGTCAACATTTCTTCTAATAAACCACACTAATAGAGATCTAGAATTTCAAGATTAAAAAGTAACTTTTAAGGAAAATGCTTAATAAATGTTTATCTTTTTTCCTTATGAACACTAATGACAAAACATCAAAATCAATTCAGAACTAAAATCCTCAGTGAAATCACAGGGCTATTCTGGCTCAAATAAAAACGCTCATTGCTCTACAAATAGCAATTTGTAGCAAAGTATTTGTATAATTTTCTCTTGCTGCTGTAGCAAATGTCCATGAATTTAGCATCTTAAGACAATACAAATTTATTATCTTACTGTTCTGAAGGCAAGAATTCTGAAATCAGTTTTATTAGGCTAAGTCAGGGTATTTGCGGCTGGTTCCTTCTGGAGGCTCTGAGGGGAGAATCTGTTTCCTTGTCTTTTCCAGCTTCAAGTGGTTGCTTATACTCCTTGCGTGTGTAGCCCTGTAGCCCTTCCACTCCAAAGCTCATCACTCCAACTTCTGCATCCCTTATTATGTTGTTTTCTCTGCTGTGTGTTGTTCCTTCTGCCACCCTTTTACAACAACGCTTGCAATATCACTGGGCTCACCCAGATAATCCAAGATAGTCTCTTGATGGTACAATCCTTAACTTATTCCCATCTGCAAAGTCCTGCTTGCCATATAACACAACATTTACAAGCTCTGGGGAACATGATGTGGACATATTTGAGAGCCATTATTCAGCCTACCACCCTCCCCGTGTAGCTGAAGTAGACAGCTAAGAATATTCATTTTGAGGGCGATGATTTTGGGGTCTGTTGACAACTTAATGATCTTAAAGATATTTATGAACATTGATAGTTATCAATATTAATCTCCGATTCAAATGTTCAAAATATTGAACAATAGATTGTGAGTACTTACATTTTTAGTACATTTTTTGTTTAATTCTTACTCTCTTTTACATTTCATTTTTAAATTCTATCAAAATTAATTTATCTAAACCAGAGTGCAGATTAAAAATATTCAGTTGACCCTTGAATGACACAGGTTTGAACCACGTGGGTCCACTTATAGACAGATTTTTTTCAATAGTAAGTATGACAGTACTACATGATCTGTAGTTAGTTGAATCCATGAATGCAGAAGTCTGGATGCAGAGAACCGAGTATATGGAGACCAACTATAAATTGTATTCGGATTTTCAACTTTGCAGAGTGTCCGTGTCCCTGACCCCCCATGTTGTTCAAGGTCAACGGTATATTGTTTTCTTATATTCTCATATATTTCTGCTATTTTCTTTTTAAGTAAATAAGCTCTCATGGATTTAAAATACTTTACTTTTATTGAAAATTCAAAACTCTAAATTATAAAGAAAGAATATGCTCAAGGAAAATAAAATTAACAAGAAAGAGGCAGATGTGAGGCATCTACATTAAAGAACAATAAGGGAAGCATAAATATTTTTGACCACTAGGTGGTACTCCTAATTCACAGAACTATAATAGAACAGCTCTCTAAAGATTTCATTTCTTTTAGTTTGGCATTTTATTATTCAATATTTGTGGCCTAATTTTTGTTTTTGTTGTTGTTGTTTTGCGGTACACGGGCCTCTCACTGTTGTGGCCTCTCCCGTTGCGGAGTACAGGCTCCGGACGCTCAGGCTCAGTGGCCATGGCTCACGGGCCTAGCTGCTCCGCGACATGTGGGATCTTCCCGGACCGGGGCACGAACCGGCGTCCCCTGCATCGGCAGGTGGACTCTCAACCACTGCGCCACCATGGAAGCCCCCTGTTTGTAGATTTTTAAGGAACCTCCATACTGTTCTCCATAGTGATTGTAGCAATTTACATTCCCAAGGGCCTAAATGGGTTTTAAGGGTGTGTTTATGTATGTGCGTGTGTGTCTCTCTGTGTCCTTTTGTCTTTCTCAGAATGAGATCGCTTTGACCCCATTTGCTAATTCCAGGAAACAGTTGTAGCCTCTCAGTGGCCTCAGAAGCGCAGAAGTCCCAAAATCCTTTCCTAATTTTTCTGACTGGTCTCGTTTGTTGGAGCAGGAAGTCCTTCCGGGCTGTATTTATTGAGTTGGACTCTGAAGACAATATGAGAAGAACAGGACTATATACGCCTAGCATTCAAGTTAGGTTGAATCTGAATCGTTGGGCCATTTCTTTTTAGAACATGCTAAGAAGGAAAGTGGAAGAAACTTTTAGTCATTAAGAGAGAGTTAAGTTGATTTTTCAGTTATTATTTCATATTAGAATAAATAATTGGAATTTCTTAGTTAAAATCCATATGGATATTTACTTTTTCTTATGGAATATTAGTAATTCAATTTATCCTCTAATTTAAAATTTAAAATGTTACTAAAAATTCAGATTCAATCTTGTCTGCCCCTATATCTACTCAGGGCTATTTCAATTCCAACAAAAACATCCAGTTTCACAAAAGGTTACTCCATGACTTGCAAGAAAGCCACTATGTACTTGAAGTAGAATTACCTAGAGAAAAATTATTATCGAGAGAAAAATGCTTTTTGAATCAGCTTACTCTTTATTAAGAACAATTACCTTTATGATGTTTGATGAAACAGTACTATTAATATCAAACTCCATTAGTGTTTTCATTTATAAACTTTGAATAACGTTGACTGAGTGTTGTATGCTTTTACATTTTAGTATGCAATTTTTTCATGTCATACTCTTTTTCATCTTTCTATTTTTTTAAATTAATACTAAAGTGGTAGAACTGGAAGTGAAGCAAAACAAAATTCTTGTTTTACATGATGCAATTGTTGATTTATATATTTATGCTTTTTCTTTTTTAAGTAAATACGTGGTTACAGGATTAGAATACTTTTCAGATACCTTCATAAAAAAATCAGAACTTCTGAAATGATAAACAAAAAGTATATTCAAAGTAAAACACCAGGAAGAGGGGTCTTTGGGCCTTCATAGTGGGAATGTGAAATTTGACCACTAGATGGTGCATCTAATCCAAGTATCTAATTGAACAGGCCTCACAAGATCTTCCCATAACTTTTGGAAATTGAGTCATTTTAAAATTTTAAGTCAACTTTTCCTTTTAATTGCATAAAACTTTTAATTCAGCATATTAGACAGTTATGGTGATATTTTCCATCAATTTTACTCTCTGATGGGAATGTTTTAATGCCCACCTGATTTAGAATGAAAGAATAGAAATGACAGAATAGATATTTTCTTCCCATTTCAGTTCATAAGATTCTCTTGTTGATCACCTTTACAGTTATGCTTAAGACAAATGACAGCTTTTCTTTCTTTTGGGGACAAGTACAAGATTCAGTTGATGAAAACAGATACTTATAGAAAGTATACACAATGTTTTTGTTTGTTTGTTTGTTTGTTTTTTGCAGTACGCGGGCCTCTCACTGTTGTGGCCTCTCCTGTTCCGGAGCACAGGCTCCGGACGCGCAGGCTCAGCGGCCATGGCTCACGGGCCCAGCCGCTCCACGGCATGTGGGATCTTCCCGGACCGGGGCACGAACCCGTGTCTCCTGCACCAGCAGGCGGACTCTCAACCACTGCGCCACCAGGGAAGCCCTACACAATGTTTTTATGTTGCTCAGTCTTCACAATTTTTAACAATTCTCAATTTGCTACTTCAAATGAATAATAAATTGCAAGCATGGGTATAAAAACAGCAAGCATACTACTTCACCATGTTACAGACTCTAAAAAATTACATGACACAGATTAACAATAATTATTTGTGCTACCTAATGAAGAAAACATCTAGATCATTAGTTTTACATATTTTATATATGCATACATTTCAATCGGTAAAGGTTGACCATGGGACCGGTATGAGACTCATTAGGGCACAATAAATATTACTATCTTTGATGAAATTAAGTCCCTGAACACATAAAGTAGTTTCTCAACTAGCTTAACAGAAGTGTGATTTTTACAAAACCAGATTCGTGAAAAAAACCACAACTAAAACCTCTCTTCCAAATGACAGATGAGATCTCAGTGGTAGGTAGTTTTGATGAATTGGATTAAAAAAAAAATTTGGACATAATCTTCAACTTTTTGTGGAGAAAACAGTGGGAATTGCAATAATTTTTTGAAAACTCTCTTTGTCTACGCAAACATACAAGCATCACATTTTCAATCAAACTACTTGGCGGCCATCTGTGACACTGGCAGAGAAAGGAAACTGTGGATTGCTCTATTACTCAGTTTTGTTGAAGAAACTGTTTATACTAACATGAGAATCCCTTCTCTATAGGTTTGGTATTTTGTTTGTGCTGAGATAACAGAAATAATATATACATTATGTTTGCATTTCAGACACCTGAAACTTAAGGTTTTAAAGTTGTTGAAGCAATTTTATAAACTTTCTAAAATATTATTTCAAAATTTGAGAAAGTTCATAGACTTGAGAAAGTTACACCTAGTCCTTAGAAAAGATTTAATTCAATTAAACAGCAATACTTTGTTTAAAAAAAAATGCCATTAAAATTTTTAGTTTTCAGCTTGTTGTGTAAGATTTAACCCAAACCCCAGGGGACAAACCACATAGTTAAATAATGAATCATGAGGCCTAGTTCTATCCTCAGCCAATGCTAATCATGCAAATATGAAACAGAGTCAGAGACTAGGGAAACACATAATTTATGATATGAAATTAAAAAAGAATCTAAGTCCACAGAATTTTGCTTTTCTTTTCCCATTGCCCAAATTATTTTTGGAGTAACCTTGCTTAGAAAGCTTTGCTGAGTTGACACAAAGAAACATAGAAATATACCCTTAAGCAAATACCAAAGTAAATTTTGAAATGTTACAAACTGCTCAGTGGAGGTCTTCCTATTGTGAAAGCTGATTTCATGGTTACAGGTCTTCAAGCAGGTGTGGAATCATTGGTTGGTGAGACAAAATGGTGACAGAATGTAGGTGAAAGCACTTTGCCAGTGTCATAGCTTAAAAAGTATAAGCTGCTATTTTGTTGTCATCTATATTTCCTCAAAGCAGTCTACTTATTCAGCATTTAGTTTCTTATCAAAGAAATAGTGATAACATCCTACCTGGCTCTAAGCAAGGAGATGTTCTATGTCTGTGCTTAATTTTTATTTTTTTCTGTTTTCTGAACTATGTTTATGATTAATATTTATTTTAATTTTTTTCATCTGTACATGAAAGCATATTATTTGTGAAGGACCCAGACCAAGGATCTTACAGGTATTTCTGCAATGAGGTCATGTCACTTTATTCATTGCAAAAGTTTCAAAAGTTAGTCATATTTAGGTCTTTTTCAAGGGCATGGGTCAGAAGTATATGTACAGAAATTGTTTTTCCAGGCTTCCTATCACCATACACATGAATTCCAGTAGTAGCTAGAAGGGAATTAACCATTTTGGAGGTTGAGCAACAGTCCTTAAGACATACTTTTAAGTATCCTGCAAATATCAGTGAGCTATGAAGGAAGAAGAAAATGATCCTTTATCCTAGTCTCCTTCCTCTGAATATAGCTGAGGAGAGTTCTGTTGTGTCAAAGAAAATCATGGATTTTCCTTTTATTGCAGTGTTGAATGAGAAAGCAAGAAATCTATCAGTCATGAAAAGAGTGAGTCCAGACAGATCATACGGTAAAAATACATACTGAAATCCTTCAGCAAAGATTTCCTCTGTTCAGGGGAGTGTAGATGGTACGAGAACTTTCAAGTTTAATATATTAATGTAGGTCCTGGGTAAAGGGAGCCACCATTGTGTATTGGCTTCTGTTGCTTTGTTTTCCATGTACATTTGGAACTTATTTACTTGGCCCAAATTATTTCACTTGGATTATGTGAGGGACTTGTCATTAACCTACAGCAGAATACACAACGCAACTTTTTCCAAATATGAGACTGAAGTTAAGTGTTCAAATTTTTTGGATATTTCATATTGTGTAAGTTTAAAAAGTCGAACATACTCACTCATGTCTCAAATCTATTTAACTTCTCTGTGGCTCAATCTTCTTATTTCCTCAGAGACAGAAATTATCATAATACTTCACATTGAGTGTCTACAATTGACTATACACTGTGAAGAACAAAAATATATGTGAGGAGCAGTTAATATTTAAAAACGAACTCAGAAACACCAAGTTATTTACTGTTAAATAAGCAAAGGATAATTCTATTTATTTGTCCAGTGAGTGTGGATAGGTATTAATTCATCTTTAAAAAAGTTATTTAGAACTATCAATTTTAAAGATACTTATTACTAAATTGAACCTCCTTCAAAAACTGATAAGCATATTCTTAGAGGTAAAAACCTAAGCATGGCAGTGGCATAATTATTCAATTTAGCTAAGCTTAATTAAATAATACCCAACTAATTGTCAGATTGTTAATTGCACATAATCTTACAAAATCTATGTTTTGGTATATACCTATCCTCTTCACATTTTGAAATAAGAAAAGTACATGTGAATTGGGCCGAAGAGAAGGTTAGATTACTTTTGTTATATCATTACATTTTTACTAACCATTTAATACAGTATATGTAGACTCAGTAGCCAAACTTTATTCTTCAAGTTTTATTTCATAATATGGTAGAACAAAGAGGAACTTGTTCAGAATTTTAATTATAATCATATGATTCATATCTAATCTACGAGAAGTCTTAAACTTAAAATATCAATATAAACGTCAGAAAAGCTGGAAAATCTCATGAGGATTAGATTTATACTTCTAAGAAATTCTTTTAATTTTTTGAGGTATGCTAATAAAAGAAGAGGTATAGTATCTAAAGATTGGCAAGTGTATGAAATCTTTGCTTTTCAGGCTTCAAGTTACAGATTTTTCTTTTCTCTCTCTACCCTCTTCCTTCCTTCCTCCCTCCCTCATTTCTTTTCTTCTTTCCTTTCCTTTTCTTTTCTCTCTCTCCCTTTCCTTCCTGTTCATTTCTGTAATTTCTTCTCAGAAGTTCCTATAATTTTAAAGCTTGAATATTTGATTGGATTCAAGGAGGAAAATCCATATCTGGCTTTATTCTAAGTGTATTTTACTATTTTAGACAAATGGAGGAAACTCTATTCAAAAAAGTAATTGAAACTGTTTTTAAGCCTGACATTGACATATGAATAAATACTTTATGTTGTGCTGTAGTTTCACAGAGCAACTTTGCCTGTCCATCACTCACCTTAACCATTTCTCATGGTTTCTGCATTTTTCTATTTTTTACTTGCTGAATTTGAGATCAATATTTATTTTCTTCTAACACTCCTTAAAGTTAACTGAAACAACAAAACTACTTTAAAGTGTTAATGTTGATTTATTAAATTTACTATGTCTTGTGCTTATAAAAGTATTAAACTTCACCTCTAAATCAAATACACTTCAATTAAAAAAAAAAAAAGGACATCTAGTTGTCTTATCAAAGAAAAAAAAATCACTGCCAAATCCTTTTAGGTCAGGGCCAATATTTTATTCCTCTGTAAAACTGTAAAAATAATATCATGCTTTCCCTATCTTGCAGTTTTATTGTGATAATTCGTGCAAAATTGCCTTATAAGCTGCA
Source organism: Delphinapterus leucas (assembly GCF_059928025.1). Lineage (NCBI taxonomy): Eukaryota > Metazoa > Chordata > Mammalia > Artiodactyla > Monodontidae > Delphinapterus > Delphinapterus leucas. The sequence goes on from NC_143139.1 coordinate 69,167,108, forward strand.
ATTCAGTTTCAAAGGAAGTTGTTGCATTGACTGCATTGATTGGGGTCTGATGTTAGTGAGATATAGATTGTTATTTCAGTTATTTTATTCTGCTACTTCTGGTGGCCATCGTATATTGCTAGGTAGTCCCAGGCAGGCTTACAAAGGACTACCCATTCAGAACAAAAACATGATACAACTGGAAGATATTTTCAGCAAACATCTTTGTTCTATCTCCTTGTTACACAGGAAAAGATACAACCAAAAAAGAAGTGACTTTCTCATTGAGTAACAAAATTAGAACCAGCACGCAGGGCATCTCAATTTGGGGGAGAAATTGACAAAGGGAGGATGCAGAATCTTTAAGTCTGAATCTCAACTCTATTACTAAGTACTGTGTCCTCACTGGTTAGAATAAAGATAACTAACCTTCCACACAAATTTGTGGTTTGAATCAGGTGAGAGAAATAGATGAAAAATCTAGAACAAGGATAAACAGAAGGCAAACTCTCAGCAAATCAATCCTTCACTCCCTTCCTCTCTCCCTTCTTCTTTAACCTTCAAACTAATTTTGGGGGATAATTATTGTTTTGTGGGCAGTCCATAATTCATAGGCAGAATGAGCTGTACTGTTCTATATTTGGAAATACTTTGTGAAGTGAATAGGGAAACGACTCTGAAGGCTGTCTTGAATGAATTGAAGGCTGACTTTTTATAGTTGGTGTTTCTTTGCATATGACACGAATGGGCCCATACTGTATACTCTTATTAAACTAAATTTCCAAAAAATAATAATTTGATGTGAAAATCATAAGTTGAAACAATTTCCTCCTCCTACTAGCTTGATTTTTACTGAAACTGTATTTATTTATATAAGATATGACACTTTATTTTATACAACTACATCTCGCTTAAAAGAAATCATTTTATTCACACAAATTTATAGTGCTGTATGCATTTTTTAATAAGACAATGAACTTAATACCTATTTCAAGAACAGAATCTTAGTCACTCCAATGACTTTCTGACTATAAATTAGAAAACAATATTCTTTTTGTAATATATGGGCGGCCACCAAGGCAAGAATTACAAATTGGTAGAAGGTAAGAAAATGGCTGTTGACTTTCATTAATATTCTAGTCCTGCTGTAGTCAGGTTTACAAAGTGTGACCCATAGCGTCTAACTCCATCATTTTATAATCATTCTTGAGACTGTCAACTGTATGGGCATTGTTTAGCAGCCTCAAAACACTGAGATTTTTACCATCTTATAACAGAGAAAAGCCAACTAAATGATAAAAATAAACTTTTACGAGATCAGAAAAAATGCATGACATGAATATTTAGACATCTCTTTTTTTTGTTATTTCCATTTCAGAGAGCGAGAAAAGTTAAGAAACAAAGGGGGTATGTCTGGGGATGGTACTAGTGAACAATGAAATTATATGATTTAGATTATAATCAGAAGAATTATATATAGTATATATTACATATATATATATCATTTATTTTCTAATTTACAGTCATCCTCCACAAAAAATTCCTCCTTTATTCTCTTTTTCTATGTCTTACTACCTCAGGAATATTTCATGTGTTTGTCTCCATACACACTTCACTCTAAGGAAATTTCCATGCTAGATACAATATGAGCAATTGACAAAAACAGCAAAACACAGTCTCCTATTTTCTTGAGTTCCCCTTTTTACCCTGACTTTGCTTATGTAAGAATTCATACTCACTTCATACTATATATAGACAAATTGATATACAATTTTCATTGACCTTAAAATAATGGGGAGGCTCAGACTGGCAGCATTAAATACAATTTAAAGCTCCAGGAATTCATTAGGATTTCAAGGTTATTCTGTGATGATGGAGCTCAAGCAATAAGAATTGACTACCCATTGTCAAAATCACTCCCTATCATCAAAACAGAATAGTAAGACTATGGACTATGTCCAGTTTTTTTCACTATCTTTTTATACCTCAATGAGATGTGTGGAAAACATAACCATAGAATATGATTACAGTCCCCTTAGCAACTATTAAAACTGTAATTATAAAAGTCATCTGAAGACTTTAAAAGAGTTGATTAGGAAAGAATAAGTTTCCTTGTCAGTGAGCTTTATATGCTTTGTGGGTCCCCAAGGATTTTATGGTAACATTGGCCATCGAATCTTGGAATGGTAGTTATGGAGAGAATTTAGAGATTTTTTTATACCTGGATGAACTAATAGTATCATTCTATTTCAGGACCTAAAGCAACATCCATTAAACTAGAAAGATACCTTGATTAAACTATGCTTTTAACCATAAGGGGGAATCCAAGTGAAGGAAATTGAATAGATGAGGGTAATTATATTTACTGATACAGAGAACATTATCTATTTATGGAATACCCTTATCTAATATATAGGCCAGAAAAACTGCAACTCCTCTGAAAACTACAATTATTTTTTCCCATTACTGCAGCTAGGTTTTAAGCTTTCGCCTACTGTTTCTTCTGACACTTCAATGATAAAGGAGAAACTATTAGCAGCAATAATTTTTTTTTCCCTACAGAGTCAGCCATATGGATAAGTAGAATTAGTTGCCACCTAGGTAATGTGATTTGTTAAAAGTCCTCCATCCCAAAATAGATACCCCATCTGCGGACTGATGCCTGAAATTCCTATCATTATACTCACTTTTCAGGTAAGATCCTGAGACTCCAGAAAGCCCTTGAGAAATGCAAATGTACTATCACTGATCTCCCTTGGATTATTACGTAGAGTTTGGAGGCTTTTATTTTCTGTCAAATGTGGAAGTTATTCATGAATCCTTCCTAGTTACCTTGGCTGAAGGCTCATGAAATCTGCATTAACTTCTGTAGACATATTCTCTTTCAATTAAAAAGAGTTGTTGAACGTTGAGTGAAGATTCTTTATAAAATCTATTGCTTTTAATATTTCTTGTTACTTCCTTACTTCTATGAAAATTGTGAACTTGGGAAAAAGGACACTCTCAACAATTGGATGAGAACCACACTTAGAGCCGGAGAAGGAATAATTATGAACAAATGTGACTTTCATGAAGTGAAAACTTGAATTTGAAGCAGAACTTGTCCTATACTCTGAATGATTAGAACAATCAGCTATTTATTAAGTATACTTAAAATTGACATTTATTGTCCATGTGTGTACCATGGTTCATGCCAAGTCTACAGATCTAAGATTGTCAGATTAATCACCTTTTCAATTATCTGAATTGTTTCAACATTTCAAAATAGACATATTTTCATAGACTATTTAATAAATGTGCACAAAACTGACTTGTAAGGCTATGCTAAGAAAGGGACATGCCTGGAATGCAGAGAGTGTTCACTAAATAGCTGACAAATAAATGACATTTAGCTGCACTGAATAAATTATCAGTGCTTATTTTTCTACTTTCTATTATCCAGAAATTTTGTGTTATGGTTATATTATCTATGATTGGATTCAAAATAATTTATGAAACATTCATTAACATCATTAAACAATAATACCAAGACATAAAAAAATACCAATAACATCATTAAACAATAATACCAAGACATAAAAAAATGATGTCCTATCATTTAGTTATTAATATGAAGGCTTTTCTTTATTCATTCATATTTATCCCTCTCTGATTTGGCCACATTCTCTCACTTTCTTTTATTTTTGCTAAGCTTATGGATGGAGTTGTAGGTCTCTTTTTCTGACATACCTATCTGTCTATCTACTTAACCCATCACCAGCACCTACCTAGTTTGAAACTTCTAGAATATAAGGGTACTTAATCAAAGTAGTCATCTTATCATTTGTTAGTGAAATTATTAAACGCAACTGTTCCATTCTACTGTGCACCTGAGTACATAAACAAAGGTAATCTTCTTTAATCTTAGTTCTTTGAATGTATATATATTCTTTGAATTTGCAAATTTGATGAATATCAGACAGAGCATTTCCTGAAGAAACAACACTGATTTGTATTTTTGTCTTTGGTATTAACTAGCAATGAAACTTTGAACAAATTTTTTAAACTGTCTGGCATTTCAGATTCATAATCAATCGAGAGTATTTAATTATAAATCCTTTGATTTAAATGGTGTTTAACAAAGAACAAGTTTCATTTCATCTTAGAGGAAAATGTTATTTCTTCTATACTAATCAATGGAAAGTTTAAAGATAAAATTGGTTTTCCTGAGACTATCAAATAACTATAAGAAATCTCTATACGTTGTATTTTAAGTATATATGGTCCCCTAAATTCAAGCTTGATAGCTAACATTTCCAGTAATATTTGCAAAGAGAAAATAAGTAATACAAATGAGTGTTCCTGAAACTAATTTTATGTAGATCAAATCTGAAAATCCTGTGAGTCCAAAATAAAAATTGGCCTCAGAATATTATTTATGAGATCTCTTCATTCATGAAAAAGTACTTCATTTTAGCTAGAGACCTTGCGGAGAAAAAGATTACATTTGGAATAAGACAAAACATCAACATATGAATGTATTGATTGGTCTCAAAAAGATTAAGTGACCAGATTTCTTTTACAAGTGAATTTAATTAGACATGATTCTCTTCAGCCAGATAATAATGAGAATTTGTGAGTTGGAATTAATGTACGTGACTCCTTGGAACTATGTATGAATGTGCGTGTAAAAGTATGTGTGTGTGTGTGTGTGCATAATTTATTCTATTCATTGCCTTTGCTTTTTTTGGCTCAATCAGCCATCACCAAGGTTTCTGACACTTTACAGGTATTTGAGTAAGGGCTTTAATTTCTCTGTGGGAATATATATCAAGGCTTATATCAATAACCTGAAACTCTCTAAACACTCAGAGCAAGCCAGTGTGTTCTCTATCTGTTATATGAAATTTGAAAACTTAACAAATATAAATACATTTTTAAAGTACCCAGTTCCTGGAAAAAGAAAAACAAATAAATTAGAGATTTGGATAATATGGGCTATGACTGCATGAGGAAAGACATATATGTTGACATTTGGAGAATTTATTTATTTATGGAAAAGATGAAAAAAAGTTTAACTAAGTGGTAGTTTTTCTCCCTTTCTTAAATGAGTTTACTTAAGTTTATGGAAAAAAGGAAGGTAATTCAGCTTACATAAAAAAAAATACATTCTTATATTTTAACAAATTAAAAAGATGTATTAAGATGAAGATTATATTTTATGTATTATATTTTATGTATTAAGATGAAGATTCCTAGGTTTTAATTAATAAAATGTATATGCCAAGACCCATATAAAAATTACTTATGCAGTTTTTAAAAAATCTATAATCCTATGCTCAACATCACTAATCACTAGAGAAATGCAAATCAATACTACACCAGTCAGAATGGTCATCATCAAAAATCTACAAACAATAAATGCTGGAGAGGGTGTGGAGAAAAGGGAACCCTCTTGCACTGTTGGTGGGAATGTAAACTGATAGAGCCACTATGGAGAACAGTATGGAGGTCCCTCAAAAAACTATAGAACTACCATATGACCCAGCAATCCCACTACTGGGCATATACCCTGAGAAAACCATAATTCAAAAAAAGTCATGTACCACAATATTCATTGCAGCTCTATTTACAATATGCACGACATGGAAGCAACCTAAGTGTCCATCGACACATTTTATATTTTTTTAAATTTTTAAATTAATTTTTTGGCTGTGTTGGGCCTTTGTTGCTGCGTGCAGGCTTTCTCTAGTTGCAGTGAGCGGGGGCTACTCTTCATTGTGGTGTGTGGGCTTCTCATTGTGGTGGCTTCTCTTGTTGTGGAGCACGGGCTCTAGGGCTGTCGGGCTTCAGTAGTTGTGGCTCACAGGCTCTAGAGCGCAGGCTCAGTAGTTGTGCACGGGCTTAGTTGCTCTACGGCATGTGGGATCTTCCCAGATCAGGGCTCGAACCCGTGTCCCCTGTATTGGCAGGTGGATTCTTAACCTCTGCGCCACCAGGGAAGTTTATCTTTATCCATGAATGGATAAAGAAGATGTGGCACATATATACAATGGGATATTACTCAGCCATAAAAAGGAACGAAATTGGGTCATTTGTAGTGATGTGGATGGACCTAGAGTCTGTCATACAGAGTGAAGGAAGTCAGAAAGAGAAAAACAAATACTGTATGCTAAGACATATATATGGAATCTAAAAAAAAAATGGTCCTGAAGAACCTAGGGGCAGGACAGGAATAAAGACACAGACATAGAGAATGGACTTGAGGACAAGGGGAGGGGGAAGGGTAAGCTGGGACGAAGTGAGAGAGTGGCATGGACATATGTACACTACCAAATGTAAAATAGATAGCTAGCTGGAAGCAGCCACATAGCACAGGGAGATCATCTCGGTGCTTTGTGACCACCTAGAGGGGTGGGATAGGGAGGGTGGGAGGGAGACACAAGAGGGAGGAGATATGGGGATATATGTATATGTATAGCTGATTCACTTTGT